>NW_006400250.1:326275-327402 GCF_000299155.1 Elephantulus edwardii | reverse complement strand
ATCATGCTTGGGAGGGTGGAGGGACAGCACAAGAGGGGAAGGCCCTCTATGAGGTGGATTGATTCAGTGACTGGGATAATTGGGATGGGAGTGTCAGAGGCAACGCGATTGGCACAGACAGAGCAGAGTTTAGGGCTGTTTTACATAGATAGGGTCGTATGAGTCGCAAGCAACTCGACAGCACACTACAAAGATGACAACAACAACATATGTACCTTCTGCCAAACTGATGTTTCCTTTATTCCTTGCTTGAGAATTTTAATCATGAGCAAATGCTGAAGTTTGTATAAGTATTTTCTCCTGTATGGAATGAGACATTTATACATCCATTATACATCCAATAGTTTGTCCATATTATCAGACTAAATTGTCACTCAAAATTTTGAAAAAAATTATTAAGCAAAGGGGAAAACCACAGACCACCATGATATATTAAAGTATCTAGTGATGACCAGGTGAACATTCTTCTAAGTGGTATAACACTGATTTGTCCATTTGCTGTACAGAGGTAACTCGAGGTTGCTGTAATGCTTAACACTGTGACACTAATGTGTCAAATGCAGTAATGGCTATCCATGGTTGATAGTATTTAGTGGAGTTCCCTGATTAAAACAAACTTGGAAGCAGAAATGGCATCCACTTCTTAAATAGCTTGCCTCTGGAAACTCTATGAACTTGGAGAAACAATGAAAGTTAACACAAGTGTTTAGGTCTTTCATTCATAGGGTCACTATGAATCAGCTATGACTCCACAGCACCTAACAACAACAATAATAACAAGGACACATGAAGGATGGCAGCTCATCGACTGTGAGACACGTTCTCCAATTCTACAACATCTTTGTTATCAGAGGGTATAGAGAGATGGTGGGACAATCTTACATCACGAGTGGATAAGGCAAACTCTCAAAGGTAACAGAATGGATACTGAGAAAAGATTAAAAGAGAGGAAAGTAAAAAATGTTATGAAGAACTGTATAGTTGGGGCTGATAGAAAGCAAAGGAGGTCACTCTCAAAACAGACACACAGAGACAAAATTTTTTTTTCTATAATTATATTTTATTAATTTTCATAAACATTTACAGAGATTTTGGGCTTCCACTCATTCATTGTTGCACTATTCTCT
>NW_006400250.1:309732-319404 GCF_000299155.1 Elephantulus edwardii | reverse complement strand
CCCTCCCCCCACCGCGGGCGGCAGCGTGCGTTCCCCCGGCTGCTCTTCCCGAGACAAAATTTTTTTGTCAATATCCTATTTCTACCACCACTGCCAATCCTATACACATTAGAGCCTATTGCATCAGTCTCGGTATCAATCAACCTGGTCAAGCAAGGGTCTTCCTCTCTGTTGACTCTCTACCTTTCCAAGCATCATGCCCTTCTTCAAGGAATAATAGTCCCTCATAGTAATATAACCAAAGTATGTGAGGTGAATCTTTATCATCCTTGCCTCCAAAGAGCACTCCAGCTGCTTTTCTTCTTTGTTTGTTCTTTTGGCAGTCCATGAGATGTTCAGTGGTTTCCACTACCGCCACAGTTCAAAGGCATCAATTCTTCTTCAGTCATCCTTATTCATTGTCCAGATCGCATATGTATAGTAAGTGATAAGAAAGATCAATACCTGGATCAGACACACCTTAGACCTCAAACTGACATCGTTACTGAATCTCCAGCTGGTTTTCAGGGGTTATAAATTGGGAAAAGATTGGGTTAATTTAAATCCAGTAAACCTAATCATCTCACACACAATTGTGAATGAAATAAAAACAACCAAATGGTCCATTCTCAAACCTCAAACAACACTAAACATCCCACCTTCCAGAATCCAACCACTTCATAAATCAGCCTCCAAACTGGAGACCCATTTTTACTGTGTCTGGTAATTTCATTTTGGAGGCTGTTTTTGTTATGTGCCATTGAGTCCACTATGACTCATAGCTAAGCTTTGTGTAATAGCTCTGAATAAGGCTCTATTCTGAGCCAATCTCTGATTATCTCAATCTCACTGTCCTAATTACACAATGAACTTTGAATTTGTCCCATTCCAGACCCAACATGTAACAGAAAAAGCACTTAATGATCTCTAGGGTTTATAGCCAATATATTTTTTTTTCCTTAATCTCACCATCCATTTCTTACCCTATATGTTAAAAAATATTTTTAAAATGGTCATTTACTTAACATCTTTGTAATTAAGTTTCTTTTCTGTAATATTTTTACTTTCTGTGCTGGTGGCCTAGTGGCAAGAAGCTGTGCTGCAATACCAAAGATACATGGTTCAAGGTCACCAGTTTCTCGGCAGGAGAAGGATGAGCAATCTCCTCTCATATGCTTTATTGCCTCTGGAAACTCTGCAAAGGATGAATTATGGGGCAGTGCTGACTTTAAGGCACACAACAATAACGACAAGCTTAATTTTTCTTTCTTTGTTTCTTTATTCAGGTAGATGACTGTTTATCTGAGTAAAGTGAAATCCTTGAGCTTTCATTCTATTTTCCTATAATCATGATGATGTTAATTAGTCCAGTTGTGAGGATTTCTGGTTTTCTTTATATTGATATTTAATATGCACTAAAAGTATAGTCTTTGAGCTTTATCAGTAAATACCTCAAGTCTTCTTCACTTTATGCAAGCTTGCTATATATCGCAGGTTGTTAATGTGTTTCTCTCCAATTCTGTTTCTTAGTCTTTAGGAAATTCAGTTTCCTGGATTATGTATGTGCTCACTAATAAGTACATTAAAAAGATAGAGTCCTGACATACACAGTTCCATGTTTTAATCTATACCACAGCTCTTTGTTCTGTTTGAATGACTAATTGTTAGCTTAAATGCAGATTTTTCTTTTACATGAAGTCTCCTGAAAGTCTCATTTTTCTCAATGTTTTCTATAATTTATTTTGAGTCACACATTTGAATGCCTTTCTATATTCAATAAAACCCAAGTAAGCATCTTTCTTATATTCTCTAAGCCAAGGTCCATTTGATGACTGTAACAATGTCCCTTGTTTCATTTCAGAGAGCTTTGATGGTATAGTCCATAAGGAGTTGCACTACCTACCCAAGGACAATACCTCTGTGGTGATTCAAGTCAATTAGCCACTGCAACAAAAAGATCATCAATCAGGAAGTGGCAAAGATTGGGGGTGAAAAAACTATGCATTAAAACTTTGTAAATAAATCAGTAAAAAAAGAAAATTTAAAAAGATAGGCAATCTCCTTCTGGAGAATTGAGTGACTAAAAAAATCTGCAGGAAGCTCAACTATGACTCAGCAATATTGAGTTAGAGAGAGTTCCATTCATATCCTTTTCTAAAATTGTCTTGAGTTTTTGGCAGTCTATTTTTTTCTTTTAGTCCATTTTTTTTTTAAATTTTATTTTATTATTTTTGTGTGCGTGTACCGTCAAATCAGATCTGACTGGTACAGGAGGAGATTGCCCCTCCTTCCCCGGCAGAGCATCTGGTGGATTCGAACCGTGCGTCTCTGGGATTGTAGTTGCAGCTCCTTGCCACCAGCCCACCAGAGCTCCCCACAGCTTTTCATGGATAAGTCAGAGTGACAATCTAATGACGAAGGTGCTCTAGCCTGAGGTCACCCACAATAAAATGAATGCAATGGCTAAGGATCTCCAGTCCACGATGAGATGTGTAGTCCAAGTTCAGTCACAGCGGACAGGCCAGGTTGAAGGATGCAAAAAGAATTCCTTCTTATGGGACTCAGTTCACTCAGCATATGCTCTCCAGTCCCTCCCCAGTTAGGTAGTGATTTACAAAATCATTGCTTCTGCCTACTATTCCATCATGTGACTGTAATAATTCCGCAATCCATTCGATTGTGGTTGGACATCTTGGCTGTTTTCATGTTCTTGTGATGTTTCCAGGTTCTTGTGATGGTGAATGCTGCTGCTGCGAACACTGGTGTGTAAGTCTCTGTGCCTCAGTTCTCATTTTCTCGGGGTATATTCCAAGCAGTGAAATAATAAAACATGTATGAGGATCTAAGGGGGAGGAGAGAGGTGAGGATGGGCAGTGGGGGTGTAATCAAAGGGTCACA
The DNA here is from genome assembly GCF_000299155.1 of Elephantulus edwardii. Taxonomy (NCBI): domain Eukaryota; kingdom Metazoa; phylum Chordata; class Mammalia; order Macroscelidea; family Macroscelididae; genus Elephantulus; species Elephantulus edwardii. The sequence goes on along the minus strand of NW_006400250.1, from coordinate 316,527 downwards.
CAATTTGATGGGTGGAGGGAGGGGTTGGTTAAGAAAATGGGAAAGACCTGTGTGAAAGACTTCATAAAGTAAACCAGTATAAAATATTTTATACATTAAAAAAACACACACACAAAAAGAATTCGTTCTTGTGAACAAAAACTAGTTCCCATGGACATCAGAGGATTAGTGACAGGATATTCATGCACGAGTTATATTTCTCTTGGAACAAGAAAAGAAGACCTATTCCAAATCACATTCCACGGCAGAGTGAAGAGGAGATGAGTCCATCACACAGTATATAAATACGGCTCCCCTGAGGAATGAAGGCACCAGTAAATGCCCACACGGATGGGATCCTGTTAAGAGTTTAACAGGCTGCATTTTATGATTCCAGTCTGCAGCTGGAAGACGTGGTGGACTTTGGGAGGCTAAGCCACTTGTCTGGTGTAACTCAACCCTACGTGGGAGATTTTGGGTCTACCAGACCCTGTGTTCTTTCTCTAGGCCAATGGCTTTTTTGCCTGTTGGCTTAAGAAGAGATATAATGACAAGAGAAATATCATTTCAATGGATAAAGTTTAAGTCCTTAGAATTCAACAGCAGCAATTAGCCATCTTGCTTTTCACCAGCTCCTCGATGGCGCTGACCAGCTCAGGGGCACTCGGTGTTTCGGAGCTGGTGGGGCGGACCAACAGGCGAGAGGAGGCCTTGTTGTCCTGGGAGTCCGGTTGGAGGAGGCTGTGCTGCTGGATGGCCACGGGCGGCGGCAGGGGCACGGCGTCGGCGCCCTCCTCCCCTTCCTCCTCTCCGCAGCTCTGCATCCCGGACGAGGACGACTTGGACAGGGTGCCGCTGCTGAGACCCTCGTTCCGGCCCCTCTCCTCGACGGTCTCTTCCTGCGGCGTGGCCGAGCTGTCGTCCGAGTCCTTCTGGGAGCCGGCGTCGGCGCTCTTGCGGACCTCGCGGCTCTTCTTGTGCTTGTGCGCCAGCTTCTTGATGTGCCCGTCGGCCTTGCCTTGCCGCTGCTCAGCCGCCGCACCGGGCTGGTGAGCCACTTCCGCAGGGTGTTCCCAGGGCGCTTGGGGCCTGGCGAGCTCTGGGCCCCGATCATGTGGGGCTGCAGGGATGCCACGGAGGCGGGTGGGCTGGCGTCGTTGCTGGAGACAGACAGCGAGTCTTTGTGGTTGAAGATGCCCTCCATCTCCATGCTGCTTCGCGAGTGGGCAATGCACAGGGAGCCGCAGGGGACCAGGCCCTCGACCCCGGGTGACCGGTCCGTAGTCCGCACCAGGCACCAGTCGGGCTTGTCATGTGGCCGCTCCAGGACCTCCACTGTCTGGCCGCAGCGGATGGTGAGCTCGTTGCTGTTGCTCCACCTCCTGCAGGGAGCTGGCCGTGATGAGGCCAGCATTCAACATGGACTCTCCGTTACGGATCCAACCCAGTACCTGCTTCACTTCGGCCTGCAAGTGGCGGAGCTGGAATAGTCCATTTTTTTGAGTAATCTTCATCAAGATTTTGCTTGCATGAAGCATTAGTGATATTTTTCTATAATTTCTGTACACTGTGGTAACAGCTTTATTTGGAATGGACACTAAGTAGTAATATCTTCTAGTCTTTGACGAGGGAGTTATGTTCTAAAAATTTCTTGGCACCGATTAATGAACTCCTTCAGGGCTGTTTGTTGAAATATTTCATTTGGCACTTTGTCAGTTTATGGAGTCTTATGTGTATGTGTGCCAGTGACTACAGTACCTCTTGAAAATATGTCAATATCATTGGCTCTTGCTCATATACTAGTTCCTGAAATGACTGAGCATCAACCAATTCACAGTAGGTTTGCGTATTCCTTCTATTTTCATTTAATGTCTCCTGAGTCTTTCAGTATAATGGCCACAGATTCCTTTAGTGTTGCAAATCAAAGCTTATATTTGCTTTTCAGTTCTTTCAACCTGATAAATGTTGAAAATATTCTTCCCTTTTCACTTTTAAACTCCAAGGATTTGCACATTTCATGAAAATATTTTTGTCTTCTTGAACCAAGCTCTGAAATCTTCTTTCAGCTTTTACATCATCATTTTTTTTTCACTCACTTCTCTGCATTTTAAATCAAGTTTCAAAGTCTTTCCTAATGTCAATTCTTTTCTTCTTAAGGTCAAAGGAACTCTAAAAAGTTAAATAGCAAGCCACTTCAAGGATGAAGATGTGCCCAAACCCAGTGATGTATATATAGTGATCTCATATGCAGGTGAAAGCTAGATAGGTGATTAAAGAAGACCTGATTTACTTTGGACAGTGTTTGAGGGAGCTCCCCGATTAAAACAAGCTTGGAAGCAGGAGTGACATCCACTTCCATAATAGCTTGCCTCTGGAAACCCTATGAGCCTGGAGAAAGGACAAAAGTTAAACAGGTGTCCAGGTCTGTCCAGGTCTTTCGTTCATAGGGTCGCTATGAGTCGCCTATGACTCAACGACACTTAACAACAATAACACTGGCAAACATTACCAAATACATAATGGACTAGCAGAAGAACAAACAAATTGTCTTGAATAAAGTACAGCAGAAATGCTCTTTAGAAGCAAAGATGGTATGTTATCAGAAGGGGCTAGTTGCTGGAGAAAGAACCACTGTGTCAATCCATCTTATTGAGGTTTCTTCCTCTTTTTCTTTGACCCTCAACATTTGGATTGTGAGGCTTACACAGGACCTAACAGGTTTTTGCTCTGTTGTACATCGGACAACTATAACTTACAAGTAACTGTAAGTTGGAGCTGTCTTGATGACACTTATCAACAATGCTTAATTGTTTCTGCTCACCTAATAATAATATTAGTTCATGTATACCCAGTAGCACTGCAAAAGAATAGCCTGATAAGCTACAATAAGATTGTTAATTAATATCAATGAGGTGGAACTGACTCATAGGTGACCCTCCAGTAGGTTTTCAGTGGCAGTATATTGCACAGGACAAGATTGCTAATACCTAGTGAGTAACCACTGAGTTGATTCTAACTCACCACAGCCTCATATGTTATAAAGTAGAACTAAGCTCCATATTATGTTTTGCCTCAAGACCTCATTTAGATTGCCAGGCCTTTCTTCTGAAGTTATACTGAGTGTATTTCAACCACTAAACATTTTTTTAATTGAAATTTTAATGAATACTTATAGAGACTTTGGATTTCCACTCATTCATTGTTGCACATTTCCCTCCCTACTTTGCTATTCTTACGGGGTGAGATGATATCTCATAATTGTTTTGATTTACATCTACCTTAGAGATAGGGATTTTGAAAATTTCTTCATGTGTTTGTTTGCCATCTGAATGTCTTCTTTGGTGAAGTGTCTGTTATTATCCTGTGCCCATTTTTTCCATTGCTTGTTTACCTTTATCATGTTGTGGTGTTCGAGTATTCTATAAATTCTAGATATAAGTCCCTTGTTAGACATGTCATCACCAAATATTTTTCCCCAGTCTGTGGCTTCCCTTTTACCCTGTTGGAGAAGTTTTGAATGTGCATATGGATTTGATTCTTAGAAGGTCCCATTCATCTATTTTATCCTCTCCTGGTTGTAGATTTTTTTAAGATGCTTGGAGGACTATTAATACTGTGCATTAGGGCTTCTAGGGTTCCTCAAAGCTTTTCTGTAATGAAGTTTATAGTTCTTGGTTTATTCCTAGGTCCTTGATCCACTTTGATTTGGTTTTTGTGTATGGTGTGGGATGTGGCTCTTGCTTGAGTTTTCTGCAGATGTTTTTCCAAATTTGTCAACACCATTTGTTAAAAAGGCTATCATTTCCCCACTTAACTGATTTTGTCTCCTTGGGAAAAAAAATCAGTTGTCTGATTCCTGGGTTCTAAATTCTATTCCATTGATCTTTGTCTCTGTCGTTGTACCAGCATGATGCTGTCTTGAACACCACAGGAGTGAAAAAGGATTTGAAATCAGGGAGTGAGATGCCTTCTTACGTTCTACATCTCACTGAAGAATTGAATTGGTATTTGTATTTGGATTGTATATATTCTTCCATTTCTCCGGGTCTCTCTTTCTTTCTTGTAGTAATGTTTTGTAATTTTCTTTGAATAGATCCTTTGGGCTTCTGGTTAGATTTACTTCCAAGTATTTAATCTCATGGTTATCTATTGTGAAGGGTATTGCTTTTCTTAGCTTCAGTTCTGTATTCTCTTTGTCACTGTAGAGAAATTAAATTGATTCTTGAATGTTGAAATTGTATCCTGCCTATTTGCTGAATTGGTCAACTATGTCTAGTAGTTTTCTTGCTGAGTCTTTAGGATTTTCTAAGCATATTATCATATCATCTGCACATAGAGAGAATTTTAGCTCCTGTTTGCCAATTTGGATTCCTCTTATTTCCTTCTTTTGTCTTATTGCTATTACTAAGACTTCCAATACTATATTGAACAGGAGAGGTGATAGCAACCTTGACTTATTTCCTGTTCTCAGAGGGAATAATTTTAGTCTATTTCCACTGAAAACAATATTGGCTATCAGGTATGTGTGTATACTTTTTACTATGTTGAGGAACTGTCCCTCTAATCCTATTTTGTTGAATGGTTTAATCATGAAAGGGTTGTTGGATTTTTGTCAAAGGCCTTTTTGCATCGATAGGATCATATTGTTCTTATTCTTTGTTTTGTTAATGTGATGAATTACATTGTTTGTTTTCCTTATGTTGAACAATCTTTGCATACCTGTATGCGTCCCATTTGGTCATGGTGAATTTATCTATCTCTATCTATCTATCTATCTATCTATCTATCTATCTATCTATCTATCATCTATCTATCTATCTATCTATCTATCTATCATCTATCTCCTATCTATTTATTTATTTATAATGCATCGTTGGATTCTATTAACCAGGATTTTATTTGGGATTGTTGCATATATGTTCATGAAAGATATTTGCCTATAGTTTTCTATTTTCATGGTGTCTTTACCTACCTGCCTTTGGTGTAAAGAAAATATTTGCTTTATAGAATTAGTCTGGGAGAAGTCCATATTTTTATATTTTCTGAAATAGTTTATGTAAAATTGGTGACAGTTCTTCTCTGACATTTGATAAAATTAAGTTGTAAAACCATCTGGTCCAGGGCTTTTTCTGACTGGAAGTTGTTTTATTACCTTTTCAATTTCTTCTTTTGTAATGGGTCTGTTCTGGTGTTCAATGTTGGTTTGTGTCAGTTTAAGTAGGTTGTAAATTTCTAAGTATTTGTCCATTTCCTCTCAGTTTTCATCTTTGTTTGAGTATAGTTTTCCATAATATTACAATGTTAGCCTTTTCATTTTAGTTGGTCCTGTTGTGATGTTGCCTATTTCATCTTTTATTCAGATTATTTTTGTCTTTTCCTTGGTTAATTTTGTTGGGGTGGCAGTGTTTGTTGATTTTTATGGACTTTTTCAAAGAACCAACTCCTAGATTTGTTGATGGTTTCAATTCTTTTTCTATTTTCTTTTTCATTTATTTCTGCCCAAATTGTTATAATTTCAGATTTTTTAGAGGCTGTCGGGTTTTCTTGCTTCCATATGTAGGGTTGTTGGTTTTTTTTTGTTTTCTTTATTTATCCTCTTGTTACTAATTTCTAGTTTTGTAGCATTGTGGTCTAAGAAGATGCTTTGTATTATTTCTATGTTTTTTAGTTTACTGATGCATTCCTTATACCTGCAATGTGATCTATTCAGGAGAAAGTTCCATGCACATTGGAGAAGGCATTCTGTGCTTGTATAAATATCTATGAGATCAAGTTGGTGTATTGTGCGGTTTAATTCTTCAAAATCTTTGTTGGTTTCTTTATGGTAGTTTTATCTATTCTTGAGAGGGGTGTATTGAAGTCTCCAACTCCTGTAGGGGTGTTGTCTATTTCCTTTTTCAGTTTTGTTAATGTTTGTTTTATATATTTTGCAGCTCTATAATTTAGTGCATAGATATTTATTATTGTTATGTCCTCTTGTTCTATTAACCCATTAAGCATTTTGTAGAGACCTTCCTTCACCTTTGTGACAGTTTTTGCTTTGTGCTTGTGTAGGGTGTTAGGTAGTCTGCTTCTTACATGACATTGCTGTGGTGGAGTTTTTCATGCCTGAAGTGATAATGGGTTATTGTTCTGAAGTCACTGCTACAGCAGATGGTGTGGCAGCTATGATGCCTATGTTTCTCTCTGAACTTTTGACCCAAGGGGAGTTTCAGTTTAGGGCCTGAAAAAGTGAACTCTTCTGTTAGATAATTGTTGCAGCTAAGTCAGACCAAGGCACTCCAGATTACAGGCCATTAGTTGACTGGATGTGAGGAGATGCATGGCTAAACACGGGGCAGGCACAGGCAGGGTAGGCACAAGCCTAGATGTATGTCAGGTGGGTGTGTGCACAGAAGCTCATTGGGTGGGCACATATGGGGATCTTACTCAGATTTTGGCTGTCTGGATAAGCATGCATGGGGAACTCACTCAGATTTCAGCTGTCTGGCAAGCACCAGGCAGGATTAGCTGTACAAGTGGGTACACATGAGGACCTCACTCAGATTACAGTTGTCTGGCTTGCACCTTGAGAGTTCACCCCAAGTGGTGCTCATGGTCTGGTGGGGCTCAAGGCCTGGTCCCCACTAACTTTTTTATTTTTACCTGAATGTAGATCATTTGCTTCGGCCATTGAAAACTGTGATGTTGGAGAAGAGTAATGAATATTCCATTGACTGCCAAAAGAATGAACAACTATTTCTTGGACAGGGTGCAGGCAGAGTGCTCTTACAAGGAAAGGATGACAAGGAACTCATGCAATATTATTCAAAATGG
>NW_006400250.1:308493-309402 GCF_000299155.1 Elephantulus edwardii | reverse complement strand
AAGGGTGCAACAATGAATGAATGGAATTCCAAAATCTCTGTAGATGTTCATTGAAATGAAAAATAAACAAACTAAATTAATAAAAAAATAGTCCTAAAAAAAAGAGAAGGCAAGGATGACAAAGCTTCATATCTAATTCTTTGAACATATTGCTAATAGAGACTATTTTTTGGAAAAAGGTTATCATACTTGGAAAAATGGAGGGTCAGCAAATTAGAGGAAGACCCTCAATAAGATATACTGACCCAGTAACCTCAGTAAAGGACTCAAATATATCAGAGACAGTAGGGGTGGGTGGGCACAGGATAAGACAGGATTCAGATCTCTTGCTGATAGCATCACTAATAGTCCTATTACACTAAAAGATGCCTAACAAAAACAACATACTAAGAGACAGATTCCCATTCAAAGTCTTCGCTTATTTGAGGACTTCTCAGAGTTAAAAAATTAAAAGGGAAGAATAAACTCAACATTTATCAAATTGAAAACTGGAGGACAAATCTTAGTCTTGAGGTAACAATACTGAAGGAATCTATAGGACTAAATTGAATGATTCAGGAGACATTAAATGAAGAAGGAAGGAATATGCAGAGTCACCTTACCAAAAAAAAAAAACAACAACAGTCAACAATCATGGCAGTCTAAAATTATTTCATCTTAAAGCCACAGGGACAACTTTCAACAAATGATAGAAAAGAGCCAGTGCATAAATTCCTCATTTTTCAAGTAATGTCTTCCAACTTCCATTAGGTACCTCAGAGTGAACCCATATGTTGTTGTTGTTGTTGTTATGTTGTTGTTATGTGCCATCAAGTTGCGACCCTATGTACAACAGCCCTAAACTCCGCTCTGTCCTGTGCCAATCGCACTGTCTCTGACACTCCCAACCCAATTATCCCAGTCACTGAA
>NW_006400250.1:304142-304851 GCF_000299155.1 Elephantulus edwardii | reverse complement strand
GTCCTCCTCAGTTTGAGCAAGCAGGGTTGTGTCATCTGCATAACGCAGGTTATTGATGATTCTTCCACCAATCCTGATGCCACATTCTCCTTGTACAGCCCAGTGTCTCAGATGACCTGTTCTGCATACAGATTGAAAAGGTATGGAGACAAAATACATCCCTGACATAGCTGAAAAATATTTAATGTAATGGAGTGTTAAAATGGTAAGACTCTATGATTATTTCAACACATTGCTGTGATTATTTCAGTGATTCTTCCCATGACAGGTTTATGTAGCCAATCCGACTTACAGATGAAAATATTGAGACTCAAATTACTATTAAAACTAAATAATAAATTAAATAAACTAATTTCTATTTGCTTAGAAGGGAGTCAAGAATAGTAAGATGACATAGGACACAGAGCAAATTACCTCAATGAACAACATCTTTCTTTTCCATGATTTGAGAAGAACTGGATGGTTTCAGACAGTCACTAATAAACATTTTTTTTACTTTTTTATTTCTATTAAATTTTATTAATTTTAATGAACATTTACAGAGATTTGGGGTTTTCATTCATTCATTCATGGTTGCACTATTTTCTCTAACCCTCCTCCCCAGTTCGTTCTTCTTTATTTCCCCCCTTGAAAGTCTGTTTTAATTGTCCAGTTGCCACAGTGCTTGTCAAAGCCAGTTCTGATTAATCTCCTTTGTCAGTGTGTCCTT
>NW_006400250.1:287593-303787 GCF_000299155.1 Elephantulus edwardii | reverse complement strand
CAAAAATTGAAAAGCAATAATATTCCAGGTAGAGGCTCTAATAGTGGCACCAATCAAGTTACAGAGGGAAGGTAGTTCTTACAATAAAAGGCCTATTGACTAGTACTTTTTCTATTATATTATAAAGGTTAGGAATCACAAGATGTAGAGGTTCAACTATGTCATTTATTGTTCTTAAGTCCTGGAGCAAATGCCATTTACCATTGGGGTTCTTTTTCAACTCAGAAGTTTGCATGCAAGGCAGAGGTGAAGTAAGGAACTGCTTATGAGGTTTTCCGTCAATCCACATTTACAATATTCCTCTTACCAAAACCGTTTATGGAAAATAGGAACTGCATTGGAACATGTATCTCTGAATTGGAAATGATCACATTGTTAATATTTCTAGTCATAAGCTTAAAAGATTATAATATTCAAAATTATTTGTTATACTAATAAACATTTTGATCAAAAGTACCATAAATAATTTATGATCAAATGTATAGAAGAACATCTTAAATGTTCATGATATCTGGATTGTACCCATTTATAGAAGCTAGATGAATCCTTGAAGCTACTTGTATCAGGTATTATTTAAGTCCTAAATCTTCAAGCTTAATCTATAGAAGATCTGAAGAATTAAAGCAAAGTGATAGCTTAACTAGTGAAAACGTGTTTTGTTTTGTTTTCCTTTTCCTAAACTTAGAGAAATCCAAGCATTGGAACCATAAAGACATATCTACAACAACAAAAGGAACAGTTGCTGAAGGTATTATTGTGTGGGTTGGTTTTTTGTTTTTTTTGGTGTTTTTTTTTAAAATGTATAACAAGCATTCATGGACTTGATCTTAGCATGATTTTGTTTGGAGACTTACGGTCATGATTTCATTAGACATCCCCTTTAACTGGTATAATTATAACCTCTGCTCAGTTTCTGTATGTAATGTCTGAAGCCTTAAAGTTTAGAAGCAACCATAGAAAGAATACCAGTTGTCTTTATTTGGCAGAATCAGCAGAGGAAGAAAAGTCAGGTACAAAAGGAAAAATATTAAATATATATTTAACTGACTCCATAAAGAATTACCTCCTTTGGGGTGTTAATTACCATTATTGAGCACTTTGATAAAATATTATCTAGAATAGTCCTGACCAAAATGGGAAATATGGAAAAGAAAATATCAACTTCTCATGGAATCTAAGTTTTCTAGGACAATAGGGGCTGGATAAATATCTGAACCTTGTTCTGATATAGTCTTTGAACCTTAAATCAAAAATATCTCCTAAAGTCTCCTTAAAAGCAGAAAACACTTAAGCTTTACTTGTAAAGAATATCTGTCTTGATCTTTGTGCTCTTTAAAGAATTACCTTTGTGGGATAAAATTGGCAGTAGCAACTCAAAATAATAGAAAAATTGAGATAAAAATTATGTTAATGTGTAACAGTTTAAAAAAAGAGGATGAGAATTTTTGTAATGCTTGAAAAATTTAATAAAAGTAGCTGAACTTTACATGCAGAAATTATTGACTTGTATTTTTTTGTGTGTACATTCTCAACAATAATAATAACAAAATAAAAGTACGTGTAAGTAAGAGAAGAGATAAGTCCAAGGTCAACACTCTTTCTACTAGCATTTTGTAACTCCAAGACAATATTTTCTGGATGAAATAATTCTCTAGAAACTGGAAACCTCAGAAAATACCTTATTTTCATTATGAGAATGCCTCGTACATCATTCTGGCATGAGAGGAAAAAATCAATTTTAGTTCTCAAGTTCAATAATGTAGTGATTTTACTATCTCCCTTGTCCTTAATAAAACAAAGTGAAGGAAGCTCTAAGACCTTAATCTGGATCTAATTGAGCATGTTTCCAGTAGTCAAAGTGCATTAGTTACCACTATAACCAACTCTCATAATGCCATTTATGTCTTCAAATATTTCAACAGTTTTGACAAGACGTTTCTAAGATAGGATTTAATGATTATCATACACACACACACACACACACAGAGAGCTCATATGTGTGAAACAGATATATGTAAATAAGGATAGGCAATCTCCTCCTGTGCTATTTACTATGTCTGAAAACCCTAACCCTAACCCTAACCCTAACCCTAACCCTAACCCTGACTGGAGGGTCAGCTTCAAGTGGATTCCAACTTGTCAGCATGTACAACAAATATGTGGAATGATCTTATTTGGAGAACTCTTCAATAGTGAATATTTTCATAAATCCTCAGGTGAAAGACCTTACAGGTATAAAACAAAAAGATAGAGAAAAACAAAATATTGGAGACATATATACAAAACTGAAACTATTAAATTAAGATATAATTATAGGCTGAGACTGTGCAGAACCAGACAAGTTACTGTCTCTTTTCCTTTTTATAATGAAAAATGGAGATGGACTGACATGGTAACTGGGACAAGTAGATTAGGTTTGTTGGAGTCACAGAGACTATAGGGCGAGCTTCAGAAGTGTTGTACATAGGGTTTCTATGAGTTGCAGGTGACTCGATGCCACGTAACAACAACAACAACAATTTACAATTGCTACATTGTTCAATAATATTTATTTCATCCTCATTCATAGACAATTTTGTAGACAATATGATGCCATTTATATTAAATAGTTGCACTGCTAACCCAAAAGCAATACATATCTTGTGGTTTGAATCCATCAGCAGCTCTGGGAGAAGAATGGGCACTTTTCCTAGTGGAAGATCGTTATGAGCCAGCATACAGTGAAAGTCTGATACAATATATAGAATAGGTGAATGTATGCAGACAAATGTTTATTAGTGGATACTAGATGGGGTGACAGGGAGAAGCTTTGATTAGGGGACAATAAGCTTTTGTTCATACCACAATATATCTTTCTGTTGTTGTTTTGTGCCATCGAGTCACCTGTGACTCATAGTGACCCTTTGTGTAACAGCCCTAAAACTTGCTCTATGCTGTGCCAGTTTTATTGTCTCCAGCACAGCTACTCCCATTAACCCAGTAACTGAATAAATCCCATTGCATCAAGGATCTTCCTCTCCCGTGCTGTCACACCACACTCCCAAGAATGATGTCCCTTTGCAAGGACTGGTCCCTCCTTGCAACATGTACAAATTATGTCAGATAAAGCTTCAGAATCCTTGCCTCCAAGAAGCATCCTTGTTTAGCCTCCTCCAGGTTGAACACGTTTGTTCTCTTAGCAGTCCATGGTATATTCAATACTCTTCTTCAACACTAGAGCTCAAAGATATCAATTCTCCTATAATCCCTAGTCATTGCCCAGCTCTCTGATGCATAGTAAGTGATTGCAAAGACCATGACATGTATCAGGCACACCTTAGTCTCCAGTCTGACGTCATTGTTCTTCAGTACTTTGGAGATGATTCTGACAACAGACTTTCCCAACGCAATGCATTTTTTCATTTCCTAGCTGCTGGTGTGAAGAATGTTGATTGTGGAGCCAAGCAAACTAAAGCTGTTTACAACCACAATCTCTTCACCATCTATCACAATACTGTCAATCATCCCAGTGGTGAAAATCTTTGTTTTCTTGATATTGAGCTTCAATCTATATTGAGGGCTGCAGTCCTTGACCTTCTGCAGCAACTGCTTCAAGTTCTCAGTTTCAGCAAGCAGGGTTGTGTCATCTGCATAATGCAAATTGTTGATGAGTCTTCCTCCAATCCTGATGCAACATTTCTCCCAATAAACCCAGCTTCTCAGATAATCTGTTACAAAGAAAGGTTATCTGACAGAGTGTGGAAATTATCAAACAGTATAATTAATATCACATGCAAATAAGATTCTATTGAAGATTATCCCAAAACAACTGGAACAACACATCAACAGAGAACTGCCTGAAGTTCAGGCTGGGTTTAGAAGAGGCTGTGGTACTAGGCATATTGTAGATAATGTTAGATGGATCTTGGCTGAAAGCAGGAAGTACTTGCAGAATGTCTATCTGTGTTTCATCCACAATGCAAAGGCTATACTGTGTGGACCACAACAAACTGGCTAACTCTGAAAAGAATGGGAATCCCAGAACACTTGATCATACTTAGCGAAATCTATCCTTGGACCAGGAGGCAGTCACCGGAACAAAGTAAGGGAACACTGCATGGTTTAAAATTGGGAAGACTGTACACTAGGGATGTGTCCTATCTCCATACCTCAATATAAAGAGAAAAAAAATCCTTTCAACTAGATTAATAGGCAACCTTATAATATGTAGGTATAAATTTGACACTTTCAAGGATTTAAATGCACTTGGATTAATAATTAATACCCATGGAAGCAGCAGTGAGGATATGAAAGACATTGCATTGGGCCAATATGTTTTAAAGGACTTGTTTAAGGTTCTAAAAAGCAAAAATATTACTTTAAAGACTAAAGCACACACAAAACAAGTCATGATATGTTCAATTACTTAATATACATTTGAAAGTTACATAATAAATACAGAAGACTGAAGGAAAATTGTCTTTGAATATTGGTGTTAGCAGAGTATTTAACACACTATTGAGTGAAGAAAAAAAAAACAGCAACTAAACCACACCCCAAACCCAACAAACCAATAACACAAGAAACAAGTTTGCCTTAGAGAAAGCACAGACAGGATGCTCCTTAGAGGAAAGAATGGTGATACTTCAGATGTGGCCATCCTTAGAAAAGGACATCCTGCTTGGAAAACAGAGGCTATCTGGCCACTTAACTACAGAGAAATATATTTGTTTCCATTCCCCAAAATTGTGATCTTGCAGAACATGGAAATCATCAAATAATATCACTAAAATCACATGCAAGCAAAATCTTGCTAAAGATTATCTAAAAAGGACTGGAACAATATATTGACAGAGAACAGGTAGAAATACAGGCTGGATTTAGTATCATTGCCAATGTTTTATGGATCATGGCTGAAAGTACAGAATATCAGAAATGAATCAGAAAGGACATCTATTTTTATTTCTTGACTATGCAAAGATGTTTGACTATGTGGATCACAACAAATTTTGACTAGTGTTGAGAAAAAAAGGAATCTCAGATTTTGTTTGTGTTCATCTGAATCCTATACTTAGATCAAGAGCTGTTGTTTGAAAAGAGCAAGTGATTACCTTATGGTCAAATGATCAAAAATGTAGCATACTATCTCCATACCGTTTCATATACATTTCAATCTATATGTGGAACAAATCATTCAAGGGTCCAGACTCTAGGAAGAAGAATGTGGCATTAAAATTAGAGAAATATTCATTAACAACCTGCATTATGCAGATGATATAACTTTGCTTGACGAAACTGAGGACAACTTGAAGTATTTGCAGAAGAAGGTAAAAGATTGAAGCCTTCAATATATATTGCATCTCAAAATCAAGAAACAAAGATCTTCCCCAGCACGCCAATCAACAGTATCATGATAAATGGAGAAAAGATTGAAGTTGTTGATGATTCATCTTGCTTGGATCCACAATCAACACTCTTGGTATCAGCAGTCAGGAAATAAAAAGATGAATTGCATTAGGAAAACCTACTGTCAAGAATTTCTCCAGAGGAATAAGGAGAAATGATGTCTGTCTAGAGACTAGAGGCAACCTGATCTTGTCCACAGTCTTCTCAATTGCTAATTACATATCTGAGAGCTGGCAAATGACTAAGGATAACAAAAGAAAAATTGATGCTTTTGAGTTGTGGTACTGGAGAAGAGTACTGAACTTGACAGTATTATGGACTGTCAAGGATACAAATGGGTCTTTCCTGGAGAAAGTGAAACCAGTTTGCTTGTTGGAAGCAAAGATTTTGAAGCTCCCTCTCAAATACTTTGGGAATGTCACCAAGAAGGATCAGTCTTTGGAAAAGAACATCGTGCTTGGAAGGGTAGAGGGTCAGGACAGAAGAGGATGACCCTGAGTGAGATGGATTCATACAGTGACTGTGGCAATGGGGCAATGTGTGTCAGAAGTGGTGGTATTGACTCAGAATAGGGCAAAGTTCAAAGCCATTTTTTATAGGATCACTATGGGTCATAGTTGATTCAATGCCACATAACAAAAGCAACAATAACAATGAAGGCAGCAAGTTCCTAAAGGATATAGATTGACAAAACAATTGCAAAAATGGGCTTAAATGTAAATAAGACTGAGTATGGCATAGGATCAGGTGGGTTTTAATCTGTTGTACATTGAGTTCTACAGTTCTAAGACCTTCTTTCTTCATTCGTTAGATCATTGTCAACTCTCTTTATTGCTCTAGGATATAAGAAAAGCGCCAAAAGAAAATTCCTTACATGACCTCAATTACAAATGCATTCATATCTGAACTCATAGAAAAGATAAGTAAGAACTCTTCTTTAAAATGCATAAGCTCAAATAACACCTTTGGGATGAGAGAGTCATTATGTATTTCTTGAACAGGGCTTCAGATTTTCCACTGCGATGGGATCTGTGAAAGCCCTTCGAAGTTTTATATTATAATGGCCTTGCAAGAATTTGAGACAAAAGAAAATGAGTGAACATTTTGTGTGGTTGGAAAGTAAATAGAGGACATTTCCCAAGAGCTGCTTGGAATGTGAATTTGGCCTAATTTTGCCATGTCCCCACTCTGCTCTGCAATATCTCCGAGGAGTTGATCTAAAGAGCTGTCTTAATAGAACCTGGAAGCAGCTCAAAGTTTGGGTCAGCTCTTTGGAGAAGGCAAATATAAAGAAAAATGACCACTGAGCTGAATGGATCCCAAAACTAGAACTTAAAACAAGTTGTATGGTAGAGGAGACAAGTACACCAAGAATAAAATGTCTTGAAAGAGTGCTGACGAATGACAGCATGGCTAGAAATGCTGTTTCTGCCAAGAAGACTGAAACACAGCTATCAGCTCTGCTCTGCTTTCTTTGCTATTTGTTTACCACTGTGGCTGCTGCTATTTTTCAAGAGTTCTAGTTGATTTAAATACTAGAAGAATGTCTATTTATGTTTTATTGACTATGCAAAGACATCTGACTCTGTGGATCATAACAAATTATGGCTAACATTGAAAGACCGGGAATCCCAGAGCACTTCATTGTACTCATGTGAAACCTACACATAGACCAGAAGGCTGTCATGTGAACAGAGCAGGGAACCTCACATGGTAATATTCTATCTCCATAGCTATTAAATCTGTATGCTCTGCAAATTATTTGAGAAGCTGGATTCTGTGAAGAAGAATGTAGCATCAGTACCAGAGGGAGACTCATCTATAACCTGCTTTATGTAGATGACACAACCTAGCTTGCTGAAAGTGGGGAGGACTTGAAGCACTTGTTGTAGAAGATCAAAAACTATAGCCTTAAATATAGATAGCATCTCAATGTCAAGAAGACAAAGATTCTTATCATTTGACTAGTAAGCAACATCATGATAGATGAGGAAAAGATTGAAACTGGCAACAAAAACATCTTACTTGAATCCACAATTAATATATTTCGTACCAGAAGTCAAGAAATCAGATGTCATATTATACCGGGAAAGTCTGCAGTTAGGGACCTCTTCAAATTATTGAGGAGTAATGTTGTCAATTTTAGGACTAAGGTACATCTGATCCAGGTTCATGGTTTTTCTGATCACTTACTGTACCTATAAGAGCTGAATAATGAATAAGGATGCCAGAAGAACTGATGTCTTTGAGCTATGGTGTTGGAGAAGATACTGAACAGAACATCTCATGGATATCCAAAAAAAAAACCCAAACAAATATGCATTGAAGAGGGTGCAGTCAGAGTGCTCTTTGGATGCAAAGATGATTAGGCTTTGCCTCACATACTACATGTATGTTGCTAGGAGGGGCTGTTCCTTGGAGAGGAACATGATGCTTGGAAATTCAGAGGATTGGTGAAAGAGAGGAAGACACTCAACTAGATAGATTGACACAGTTACTGCTGCAATGGGCTCTAATGCATCAGAAAGTGTAAGGATGGCACAGGATAGAGCAGGGTTCATATCTGTTGTTCATAGGGTCAACTTAACGGCACCTAATAACAGCAATAACCACAGGTAATTTAAGAAGTATTGTGGTTCTCCAAACTCAGGCAAATCTTAGCAGAGGGCAAAGGAGACAGTAGACAGTTCATGATTACCTCATTTTTGTGAGAGTGGGATTATGTTCCATCAAATATTTAATGGTTTATTTTGCAGAAATTGACCTCTATACCTGTTCTCTGAGGCACCTGTGGTTGGATTCAAACTTCTTACTGTTTATACCTGGCTACTTGTTTGTGTCACTTACAATTTGATAAGAGGTAATGAAAGTGATTGAGCAGATAAAACCAAATTGTTGCTGTGTGTTATCCAGTCAGAACCAACTCATAAATCTTTCAGTCAGATTTCAGATTCAGTTATTTGCACAGGAAGAGATTGTCCATCCTTCTCCTGCAGAGCAGCTAATGCATTCTACCTGCGTGCCTTTGGGTTTACAGCACAGCTTGTTAACACAATTTAAATTAATTTTTTAAAATGTTGTTAACAATTCTTAACAACAATAAAACAAGGACTGCACTCTGCAAAGTCAAAGGTTCCAGGAATGGTAGATTGATAACTAGTTGGTGACTGTTGCATCCTTGGTACTTTGTAAGATATTTGAATTGGTGAATGGCTAAAGCCATAAGCACTTCTAAAATTCCATGTTCAAACAATGTCTGGGAAGGAAAGGATTGAAGAGATTATTTAGACCAGAGGCAAACATTGGAGGCCTGTTAATGTGTACTATTTGTTTCTAAAATTTAAATTTTAATATTAAAAGCCTTTAAACCAGATAAGCAAATTCCAGTTACTGTAGTTCTAAGTGTTTTATGTGCTCTGGCCACAGTATATTTACCAAAATCCATTCCAGATCCTTAAAATATTTAAACTTGAAATTCTTGAGTATTTCTTAATTTATAACTGAGGAAGGTGAGAATGAAAGAAGTTAAAGCACAATTTTCATTACTAACTACAAAGACTTAACTTTCCTTACCTTATGTCCAGTGCACTTCCATCTGGGTATTACCTTTTCATTTGTGTAATCAAAAAACAAATTTCACTAGGAAAATCTGCTGTCAGAGACCTCACCTGAGTACTGAGAAGCAACTATTTCAGTCTAGAGACTAAAGTGTGCCTGATCTAGGCCATGGTCTTTGCACTTATTTACTATGCATCAGAGAGCTAGACAACTACTAAGATTGGCAGAAGAAGAATTGGTGCCTTTGAGTTGTGGTGCTGGAGAAGAGTCCTGAGTATACAATGGACAACTAAGGAAAAAAAATACATCTGTCTCAGAGAAGGTGAAATCAAGTTTCTCATTGGATGCTAGGATATTGAAGCTCTGTATTAAATAATTTGAGGATGTGGCCATGAAGTAAAGGTCCTTAGAGAGGGGCATCATGCTTAGAAGGGTGGTAGGACATCACAGGAGAGGAAGATCCCAGATGAGATGGATTGAAACAGTAACCAAGGCAATGGGGGATAGGTTTGTTGGAGTCAATGAGACTGGCTCGGGATAGGGCAGGCTTCAGCGCTGTTGTACTTGCTGTTGTACAGCTATGAGTATCAGGTGACTTGATGGCACATAACAACAATAGCAATAATAAAAATATAATAATGAAAAAGGAGAATGGGGAAGAGAGAGAGAAGAAAGAGGAGACAGGAGAGAGGAGACAGAAGAAAGGAGATAGGAGAGATAGAACACAGACAAATGCCTCTTGTGTTTTCTGAGTGTAAGATTCAGAGCAGTGCATAACTTCACTCCATTACCCTGATCATTCAGCCCTCCAGACTCCCCCTGCATATTTTCTCATTTTCCCAGGTGAATTAGGCAATGAAGCAAGCTTAGACAGACTTCAGAATTATATAGAGTAAAACTAGAGGAACTGTTCCACATATCATTTACTGTTTCAGCTCCACTGAAGAGAGATGACATAGTTTTTGGCAACTGCTCAGTCTGTTTCTTCTTTCTCACCTTTCAACTAAATTCCTTATCTTTGGCCTCTTCTAGCCAAGGATTCTGTTTTAAACTACTCTTCTTCACTTCTCCCTCACAAGAAAAGGTATTCTATCTCTTGACAATCTTCTTAATGTAAACTTGAGCTTATAGCTTGCTTTCTTCCAAACAGAACCACACAGAAATAGCTGCATGTAATGATTTTGAGTTGCAACTGACTAGGATGAGAGTTTAGTTTTAATTAATATTGAATAACAGTAAATTAAGCAGGACAACAGGAAAGACAGCAAGTGAAAGGTATGAGGACTGTACTTGTGTTGAGCATTAATTTGGGACTACTGGAGTTGTACTGTAACTGAAAACTAAGAATTTATGGATACACACACACACACACACACACACACACACACACACACTTGGGAAAACTTCTAGAGTAGATTGCATTTTCTTTCCAATACTAGAGTAGATTGAGTTTTCTTTATAAAAAAAAAATGACAGGCTAATAAAAGGTCTTTGTTTTATGACAATGGAATATTTTAGATAAGACTCAGTGCTGAGGCTTAATTGATTTTATGCTGGTAGAGTACAAGAGCAAAGCAGAGAGAGAAAATGGAATGATGGTGTTACAGACCCGAACCAATTTAGTCACAATCTGAGGAATAAGGAGGAAAGTAGATATGTAAGAGAAATACGCAGAAGTTTCATTCCTTGAGTGGCTTACATATGCCTATCTATGGACTACACAGAAGAGAAAATTCTGCAAGTTAGACACCTGGTACAATACCTAGCACTAGGAAACACCAAATAAGTTGCAGAAATTATATACTGAAATAAGTAAGAAGAGACATCACACAAGAATTGTACTAACTCAAAGTTTTATTGTTGTTGCTAAGTGCCAACAAGTTGACTACAACTCATAGGAACATTATTATCTGAAGTCTGTACTATCAGACAATCCTCATCATTTTTTTATATACTCCAGACACAGTTACAGTCTAAACCTATTTCATTGAGAGTCTTCATCTCCTCCACTGACCCTCCATCTTTCCAAGAATAATGTCCTTTTCCAAAGAGCGACTCCTTCGAACAATATACCTAAAGTATGTCGTACATAGTTTCTCTATATGTGCATTCAAGGAGAACCCTGGCTGTGCCTTTTCCAAGACAAATTTATTTGTGCTTTTGGCAGTCCTTGGGATTTCAGCACTTTGTCAGCACCACAACTTAAAGGTTTGATTATTTCTCACTTTGAACAAAGAAGGTTGTGTCATCTGCATAAAACAAGTTGTTGATTAGTCTTCCTCCAATATTAGCATCACACTATTCTTTATAAAGTCTAGCTTCTTGAATGATTTTTTTTTGCGTACAGATTGAATGGGTATGGAGAAAGGATATATATCTCATACACACCTTAGCTCTCATAAATGAAAAATCAGAGCTTAATTGAGAAATCGTGTAGACTGATTTGTCTATCAGATCAATCACATGATCTACTATGTGAGGAATGAAAAACTGAAGAAGAATACAGTTGCAGAGTTAAAAAGGCAATTTCAAGTTTTATCATGAAGTACAATGTTGTGAATGATAGGGTATTATATATCCACATACAAGGAAGACCTGTTAGTAACTTTCTTGGAAGAGATCCACATTTGTTCCCATCCCCAAAATGAGTGATCCAATAGAATGTAGAAATTATTGAACAACATCATTAATATTGCATGCAAGCAAAATGTTGCTGAAGATCATTCGAAAACAGAACAGTATATTGACAGAGAACTACTAGACGTTCAAGCTGAGTTTAGAAGATGCTGTGGCACATTCCTGATGTCAAGTGGATCCTGGCTGAAAGTAGAGATATAAGAAGAATGTCTATTTGTGCTTTATTGAGTATGCAAAGGCATTTGACTGTGTGGATCATAACTAACTATGCTAATACAGAGAAGATTGGGAGTCTCAGAATACATTATTGTGCTCATGTGAAATCTATATGTAGACCAAAGGGATGATGATGAACAGAGCAATAGAGCACAGTTTAAAATGAAGAAAGGGTGTGCAGCATGGATATATACTCATTTAATACATTTTGTATCTGTGTACTGAGCAAACTATTTAAGAAACTGTCTTCTATGAAGAAGATATGTGGCATCAGGTTCAGAGGAACTCATCAGCAACCTCTGTTATGCAGATGGCACACCTTTTCTAACAAACATGGGGAGGACTTGAAGTATTGAAGATAAAATGACTATAGTTTACTTCTCAAGGTCAAGAAAATAAAAATTCTCACCACCAGACAGATAGACAACATCATGATAGATTGAGAAAAATTGAAATTGCCAATGACTTCATCTTACTTGGATGCACAATCAACACCCTTGGTACCAGCAATCACGATATCAAGGAATGTATTACACTGGGAAAATGTGCATCAGAGACTTCTGCATTTTACTGAGGAGAAATGATGTCAGTTTGAAGACTAAGTTGTACCTGATTAAGACCATGATCTTTTCAATCAATTGTTATGCGTTTGTTGTTTGTTGTTGTTCGTAGGTGCCATCAAGTTGAGTAGGACTCATAGAAACCCTATGAACAAAAGATCTGAACCCAGTCCTGTCCTGCATCATCCTCACACTTCCTGACACATGAGAGCCAATTACAGCAGTCATCATGCCAATCCACCTGGTTGAGGGTCTTCCTCTCCTTCACCAACACTCTATCCTTTCTGATATCATATCCCTTCCCAATGATTAGTACCTCCTAGTAATATGTCCAAAGTATATGAGGTGAAGCTTCATCATTCTTGCCTCCAAAGAGCACTCTTGTTGCACCCTCTCCAAGACATACTTGTTCTTTCTCTTGGCCATCCATGGAATGTTCAGTGTTCTTCTCCAACACCACAGCCCAAACGTGTCAATTCTTTTTCTGTCATCTTTATTCATTGTCCAGGGCTCAGATGCATAGCTAGTAATCAGCAAGACTATAGTCTGAACGAGACACGTCTTACTCCTCAAACTGACATCACTACTTCTCAATAATTTGGAATGGTCCCTCTCTGAAGATTTTCCCAGTGCAATGTGTCTTCTTATTTCCTGACTGATTATACCAAGGGTGTTAATTGTGGATCCAAGGAAAATGAAGCTGTTGACAGTTTTAATCTCCTATCCATCCATCCATCCATCCATCCATCCATCCATCCATCCATCCATCCATCATAACACTGTCTATTGGTCAAGTGGTAAGAATCTTTGTTTTCTTGATATTGAGAAGCAATTCATACTGAAGGCCGCATTCCTTGATCTTCAGCAACAAGAGCTTCCAAACGCCCTGACAATTATTAAGGATTACAGAAAAAGGATTGATGTCTTGAGCTCTAGTGTTAGAGAAGAGTACTTAACATCCTATGGACTGCCAAAAGAACAAAGACATTTGTGTTGGATATATCCTTAAAGGAAAAGATGACAAAGCTTTGTTCTCAGCATTTATTAGGACAGGGACGCCATGCTCAAAAAGGTGTGAGGTCAGTGGAAGGGAGGAAGAATCTCAGCCAGATTAATTGAAACTGTGATTGCAGCAATGGACTCAAGTATGCCAGAAATTGTGAGGATGGCACAGGATTTTCTACAGGTTTTTGATCTGTTGTTCATAGGGTTGCTATGAGTTGTACTTGACAGCACCTAACAACAATTGAGAAAGTGTTAGAGATTTCTTCTTACTTTCCATTCAATTCTTCCCAACTAGTATGAAGCACTGTCAAGTCTTCTTTCTAAAAAATATTGAATTTGTTGTTGTTGTTGTTATGTGACATTGAGTCACTTGAGACTCATAACTACTCTTCGTACAAGATCCCTAAACCCTGCTCTTTCCTGTGCCGACCTCACTGTCTCTGACACACCTACTTCTATTACCCCAATCACAGAATTGATCCATCTCATTGAAGATCTTCCTTTCTTGTGCTGTCTCTCCACTCTCCCAAACATCATGTCCCTCTACAAGGAATGGTCCCTGCTTGCAACATGCCCGAAGTATGCCAGACAAAGCTTCAGAATCCTTGCCTCCAAGGAGCAGCACAATTTCATCCTCTCCAGGACAAACTTGTTTGTTCTCCTAGTAGTCCATGGTATATTCAGCACTCTTCACCAGCACTACAGCTCAAAGGCATCAATTCTCTTTCTACAATTCCTAGTCACTGTCCAACTCTCGGATGCATAGTACACAATTGTGAAGAGCACAGCTGAATCAAGTTTACCTTAGTCTCTAGCCTGACGTCATTGTTCTTCAGTACTCTGGAGAGATCCCTTACAGCTGACTTTCTGGTACCAAGAGTGTTGACTGTGGAGCCAAGCAAACTTAAACTGTTAACTCTTTCAAACTCTTCATCATCAATAATGATGCTGCCAATTGGCCCAGTGGTAAGAATCTTTGTCTTCTGGATGTTGAGCTTCAATCCATATTGAAGACTACAGTCCTTGACCTTCTTCAGCAAGTGCCTTAGGTCCTCCTCAGTTTCAGCAAGCAGGGTTGTGTCATCTGCATAATGCAGGTTATTGATGAATCTTCCTCCAATCCTGATGCCACATTCCTCATATGTACACCCAGCATCCTGGATGATCTGTTCTGCATACAGATTGAAAAGGTATGGAGACAGAATACATCCCTGGTGGACACTCTTCCCAATTTTGAACCATACATTGTCTCCTTCCTCTGTTTTGAGGACTGCCTCTTGGTTCAAGTATAGCTTTCGTATAAGCACAATCAAATGTTCTGGGATTCCCATTCTTCTCAGAGTCAGCCACATCTTATTGTGATCCCCACAGTCAAAATCCTTTTCATAGTCAATGATATATCTGAATATTATGTCTCCCTGAACTCCATTTCCTTTTTCATTCCGGTAACAACACTGCCATTTTCTTTAAAGAAAACATCCTGCACTGCTTTGAACGTGCAGTTTGGATGGAGTTAACCCTAACTCCGTGATAACAGATGAGAAATTTATTTTAAAGTAAAGAAAGATGAGTCATTCACTTATATATTAAAAAGTCACTCTCTTATTACACAAAACCTTAATACTGGAGGTTTAATTTCTAGTCTCAATTTTATAGTCTTTGCCTTAACCAGTATACTATACTCTTTCTCCAACAGCTGTCTTAACTGCAAATCTCTTGCACTTTACTCTCACATGATAGAATGTTGTTGCTGTTGTTGTTAAGTGCCATTGAATCAGAACCGTCTCATTGCTGAGGCTGCAACAGGTTCTCAGAGACTATAATCGTCATGTGGAAGGAAGGAGATTGCCCACCTTTCTCCTGGTTCATTCAAACTCTCTGCCTTTGAGTTGTCAGCTTCTTACAACCAAGACACCAACAGTTTCTGTTTTAGCTAAGCCACTTTGTGCTGCTATTTCTTGCTAGAATTCAATGAAGTAGAATATGTATTTGAATAAGTAAACTATAGACCCATTGTTTTCTCTATTTTTTTCTATGGCCCCTCTCTTAGAATAGACTCCCCTTTTTACCTGTTCATGTTCATGATTCAAGTGTTTATGTCTTTTATTCAAAACCAGTTTGGTTGGGAATTTTGTTTCTGTTTCTTCTATACATATGCAAGAGAATTCCTTTTTGTTACATGTTAGTGATCTTTTAAACATTACAATTAGACTAATTAGTTACTTCCTTTAAATCACTATCATCTCTAAGCCCAAACTCAATTATATTTTTTAAATGTTGAAATACTGTTTTTTAAAAATTTTTTAATCACATTGTCACTGGATGAACATAGTATTAAAAAAAACCAAACAAACCCATAACTCTTGTAATGCACATTAAATTATACAACAATAACATTATTATCACAGACAAGTAAAATCTTGTTTAAGAAAACGAAAAATGGGCCAGAATAAGTACATCCACAGGAACCTGCAAGAAATTCTGCTAGATTCAAAAGAAGACGTACAATAAGACTGACGGGTGATATCAGGTTGGCCTTGGCTGAAAACAGAAAATGCACCAGAATGATGTTTATCTATGTTGTTCTTGTTGTTGTTATGGGCCATCGAGTAACTTGCAACTCATAGTGACCCTATATACAAGAGTTCTAAATGCTGTTCTATCCTCTGCCAACCTAGCCATCTCAAATGCACTTATTCCCACCATTCCAGTCACAGAATCGATCCATCTCACCAAAGGTCTTCCTCTCCTTCGCCGCCCCTCCACTCTGTCAAACATGATGTCCCTCTCCAAGGACCAGTCCCTCCTTGCAACATGCCCAAAATATGTCAGA
>NW_006400250.1:281788-286698 GCF_000299155.1 Elephantulus edwardii | reverse complement strand
CTTTGCTTTCTGCTAAGATCCATCTGACATTAGCTATAATATCCCTAGTACCACGACCTCTTCTAAATCCAGCCTGCACATCTGGCAGTTCTCTGTTGATATATTGTTCCAAACGTTTTTGTATAATTTTCAGCAGAATCTTGCTTGCATGTAATATCAATGATATTGTTCAATAATTTCCACACTGTGGGCGAGCTGGCTCTTCTCCAAATTTCTTGGCACAACTTAGTGAGCACGTCCAGGCCAGTGTCTGTTGAAATGTGTCAATTGGTATGCCGTCAACTGCTGGAGACTTGTTTCTTGCCAATTCCTTCAGAGCAATTTGAACTTCCTCTTTCACTCTTGCTCATATGTCATTTCATGAAATTCTTCTGTGTCAGCCAATTCCTTCTGATATAGTGACTCTGTGTATTCCTTCCATCTTCTCTTGACACTTTCTGGATCATTTAATATACTGCCCAAAGTATCCTTAAGTATTGCCACCCGTGGTTTGAATTTGGTTTTTCAGCTCCTTCAGCTTAAGAAATGCTGAGCGAGTTTGTCCCTTTTGATTTTCTGACTCCAGCTCTCTGCACATTTCATTATAGTATCTTGCTTTATCATCCCGGGCTGCCTTTTGAAATCTTCTGTTTAGTTCCTTGATTTCTTGGTTTCTTTCCTTAGCTTTGGCTTCTAGCGCTCTAATGCAATATTTAGAATCTCATCGGACATCCATCTTGGTCTTTTCTTCTTTTTCAGCCTTTGTAACGATCTTTTGGATTCTTTATATATGATTTTCTTGATATCCTCTCAGAGCTCATTTGGTCTATGCTCATTGGTGCTCAAGGCTTCAAACCTGTTCCTGAGATGGTTTTGAAATTCGAGTGGGATAGACCGAAGATCAAATTTTGGTTCCCATGGGCATGATTTAATTTTCCTCAACTTCAGCTTGAACTTGCATATGAGTAGTTGGTGGTCTGTGCCACAATCAGCACCCGGCCTGTTTTTTCACTGCTGATATTGAGTTTCTCCATCGAGTCTTTCCACAAATGTAATCGATTTGATTCCTATGCATACCATCGGGTGAGATCCATGTGTATAGCCTGCGTTTATGTTTCTTATAAAAGGTATTTGCAATGAATAAATCATTGAATGTGCAGAACTCTATCATTCTATCTCCAGCTTCATTTTTCTCACCAAGCCCATATTTTCCAGCTACTGAACCTTCTTCTCTGTTCCCAACTTATGCGTTACAGTCACCCATTATTATCAATGCATCTTGATTGCATGTTTGACCAACTTCTGACTGCAAAAGTTGGTAGAAATCTTCTATTTCCTCCTCTTTGGCTCTAGTGCATATATTTGAACGATAGTGGTATTCACTGCACTTCCTTGTATGCGTATGGATATTATCCTATTGCTCACCACATTGTATTTCAGGATAGATCTAGAAATGACTTTTTAAATTATGAAACCAACCCCATTTTTTCTCACCTTTTCATCCCCAGCATGGGATCATAACAAATTATGGACAAAATCATAGATAATGGGAGTTCTAGATATTTAATTGCATTTATGTCTTATCTATACAGGCACCAAGAAGTAGTTATTCAGAGAAAACAAGAAGAAACCACATGGTTTAAAATAAGAAAAGGTATATGTTGAAGTGTATCTTTTTACCCCATCCAACCTATCTATCACTCTCAATGCCACTTATCTTGACTAATAATGACACTCCACAGAGTTTCTGATGCTATAATTGACAACTTAAAATGATTGCCCATTTTTATTCTGTGAAGTAGCTGGAAGTTTCAAACCACCTGAGATATACAAATTTCACTACAACCTACATCACCAGAGATCTGTTAAACGATCTATATTCTGAGTAAATATATTGGCAAGCTGGCCCATATGAACAAGGACAAACTACTAGGATTGGAGAAAGAATAAATCAATGAAAATCCAACATTTCTGTAAATTTTTGTTAAAAATCACAGCAACAATAGTAATGTATTATATGATATTACTGTTGTTGTGCACCATAGAGTTGGAACCAACCCACAGCTGACCTTCTGGCAGGTTTTCAGAGGCAGTTCATCACAAGGGATGAAACTGCCATCCTTCTCCCAAATTGACATCTTTCTCTCAAATTGTATATTATATAACATATAGATGACAAAAACTTGCTTGCAGAAAATAAAGACTTGATAAACTTACAGATGAATCTTAAAAATAATAGATTTCACAGTGGATTATACCTAAATATTAAAATACCAAAATTATTACATTTGGATCAACAAACAGCATCATGATACATGAAGAAAGACTAAAAAGATAAAGGATTACGCTTTATTTGAATCCACCATGAATACCCATGTTAGGAAATCAGTAGACATATTGTACTGGATAAATCCACTGCAAAAGACCCCTATAACATGCTAATTGGATGTTGAGGTGTGTGTCACTCAAGCCAAGGTATTTTCAGTTGCTTCATATATACACAGAAATTGAATACAGAATAAGAAAGAAACAGAAGAGAATTGATACCTTTGGACTGTGAAGTTGCCGAAGAATAATCTATCAAATGAGTAAACAAATCTTCCTTGGAAGAAGTGCAGCCAAGATTCTCCTTAGAAATGAAGATAGTAAGGCATTGTCTCAAACATTTTCGTTATATCACAATAAGGGGCCAGTTTTCTAAGACACCATGCTCTGTAAATTAGAGGATCAGCTCCAATTATAGAGTCTGACGTACTTGAAAATTTTTTGGAAAAATGTATAGAGTTAAAAAATACACTTTATACTACATTTAGGGTTTTCTTTTGACTGAGCAAAAGTATTTGTATTAATGACTTGAATAACTCTAACATGGTTGGGATTGTACTTTGAACTCTTCATAGGAATGGAATGTAGAATTCCACTTTAAGTCATCTTGTTGTTGTTGATTGACACTAATTTCAGCACAACTCATAGCAACCCTATGAAAAAAAGACCTGAAGTCTTTCTAGAGCTATTGACATTTATCATATCACGTTTAGGAAGTGGATGCCACTCCTACTTAAAATAAATATATATATTTTCAATTACAATAATATTTGTGAACAGGTCAATTACATTACTTATTTAATTATATAATAAAATTTTCTAGTGGCCTAGCTCTAGTATAAAGAGATGTGATGTTTGTTTGTTTGTTTGCTTTGTTTTGTTTGTTTCTTATGGTTCACTGGGTCAGTAGTACTAATCACCTTCTGGGAACTCTACATGACTGCTTACTGTCATTTTTTAGTTTTCTCCCCAAGGCATTAACTCAGCTTTCCTCTCCAATTACCTTATCCTATTTCTCACTTGCTTGCTCAAGTGAAGCTTCTAGGACATATTGCCAAACTCAAAACACAGAGTTGCAGGGTCAGAAATGATGCATGTGGTTATTGTTTTAGTTCAATTATGACAATCATACATGCTTCATACTTCTTTCTTAGCCTTTACTTTTGTAATCCCACATATTATATCACTCAGGCCATTTGTCATTTTATGTTAATTCATCTTGCATCCAAAGGAAGTACTTATCACTCCAAGCAAAGGAAAATATCACGGAATAATACCTGAAGGGCATTGCACTATTAGCTCAAAGATCAGAACACTGTTTTCTTAAATCCTCTAGTGACTCTACTAGAGAGAGATGACCATTCTCTTACTGTGTAATTTACAGCCTCTAAAGTCTAGTGGAGGTTGTTATGTCTCGATAACAATGCATTTCTTGAGAATGAATTATTGGTATTCAGGTAATTAATGAATGTGATATTTCTCACTGTGAATAACATTCAGAACCTGCCTGGTCTAGCTACTTCCTCACTTCACTTGAAATACAATGAATCCAACTCCATAAAATAACTTTGTGGTTATTGCTGTTGTTTGCTGTCGTCAAGTGGACTACAACTCATAGCAACCGTATGTCCTCTGGTATGTTCTTGCATCATGTCACCGTGTTCAACACCGTTGTTACATCACTGTATTAATCCATGTTGCTAATCCAGGTCATTTTATCTTTCTGATTCTTTGCCTCTTACAACATTATGCCTTTTTCCAAGGACTTTGCCCTTCCTGATATGTCCAAAGAGTGTGAAAAAAAGTTCCATGATCCTTGTCTCTATGCACACTTTTATTGCACTTCCTGCAAGACAGATTTGTTTGTTATTTTGGCAGTCCGTGGATTATTCCATTAAATAATGTAAAAATTATATCAAGACCTAGAGAATGGTATTTCAAATGCTACTAAATTTATGATAGCTACACTTTCCAAAGGAAGTTAATAGTTAGAGAAGAAATTTTAGTAACTTCTCAGGGGAATGCTGGCACAAAACCCCCAATTGTTATTGAATAAACTCTAACTCATAGAGACTTTATATGTGTCAAAATGTTGATAAATGTCATAAGGTTCCTTTCAAGAGCCTCTGGGTGAATTTGAACTTCCAACATTATGGTTAAAAATCAATTGTGTTAACCATTTTTATCGTGCAGAGAGATTTACTTAAGGCAAAAAATAACTTTAAAAAAAATCCACCTCATTACATTTTCATTTGTATTGCAATGTATTAAAATATATAAAAGATAATGTTTGTTGTGGTTACGTGCCGTTGAGTCGTTTCCGACTCATAGCGACCCTATGCACAACAGCCCTAAACCCTGCTCTATCCTGCGCCAACCGCACCACATCTGACACACCCATCCCTATTACCCCAGTCAACGAATCAATCTATCTCATAGAGGGTCTTCCCCTCCTGCGCTGTCCCTCCACCCTCCCAAGCATGATGTCCCTCTCCAAGGACCCGTCCCTCATGACAACATGTCCAAAATATGTCAGTCGAAGCCCCAGAATCCTTACCTCCAAGGAGTAGCTTGGTTTAATCCTCTCCAAGATGAATCTGTTTGTT
>NW_006400250.1:270817-279002 GCF_000299155.1 Elephantulus edwardii | reverse complement strand
ATAGTAAAAAAAGTAATTTCTAGATCCACCTTGAAGTACAACATCGTGAGTGACAGGATTATATCCATACGCTTACATGGAAGTCCAGAAAAGATAATAGAATCACTAAATTTTCACTTTCTACTAACACTTTTCTAGTGCCAACTTTTAATAATGTAGTTTACTTTTTATCATCAATTACAATCTAATATTCCACATTATGTTTATTTTCTCATCCTATTATAATTGGCAATGAGTTGAATTTTGTTTCTTGGACATTTTTAAAGATTTTAATGGAATGGCGTGGGCAGTTTTGAATGCTTTAAATAGAAGGGTAATTTTTATATGAATTCTAAGTATAAAAGGGAGAGTAAAATGGAGTTCTGATTGCTAAGAGGTAAAGAATTGCACTGCCAACACAAAGAAATTATTTGAATCCACCAGCTGCTCCATGGGACAACTATGAGCAGTCTCCTGCCATGTGATTTACTGAATCTGAAAACCAGTAGGAAGGTCAACTATGGGTCGGTTGCAACTTGGTGGTACACAACACAACCACAAGTACTGAATAGAAGAATATAGTCTGGATAATAAACACCTTCAAGTCACATTCTGATGTAAGCTATTATTCAAATTATGGTTTCTAGAGTCCTGTATTCGTTATTTTAGCAAATCTTTAGCTCACAGGTTTGGTTCATACTTGCTTTTAGTTTCAGGATAATATTTTCTACAAGGTTATATTTTGACTCTTTGGTTCTCTTTTCTGCTGTATTCAATCTGTTATTAAATCCATCTATTGAGTTTTTGTAGGGGAAAGATGGGATATCTCCTCACATGTGATTCACAACCTAATAAAACCACTGCAGGATCAGCTATGAGGCTTACCAAGCTTGATAATAATGAGATAGTGAGTGAGTGAATGAATTTTTAATATAAATTATTAAATTTTTTTTTAGTCCTAAGATTTCCTTTCTAAATAGATTCCATTCCTCAGTGGACACCACAGTAACAACAAAAACAAAACACTCTATGAAAACTCATTTCATCCAGTCAGAACTAACTCAGAGTTGACTTCAGGTGGATTTCTGAGAACCTAAATCACATGGGAAAAGATGGTCTATAAAGATCTCATAAAGCTGCTGGAGGATTTGAACTGCCAGATTCACTGGGTTTGAGTTAGCAGTGCAACTTGCTTCTTACTACACTCTCAGTGCTCATTTTGGCTAAAGTTTCTATTATTGTCAATTATTTACTTAAACATGTTATTGTTTTAATATGCTAATAGACCAACCTACTCTTAATCACAATGATCTAATACAATGAATTAAAACTGTTCCATAGGTTATATAAAATATAATCTTTTCAAGTTATTGTTGTTATGTGCCATTGAGTCACCTGTGACTCAGTCACCTTATGAACAAGAGCCCTAAAACCTACTCTGTCCTGTGCCAATCTTACCATCTCCAACACACCTACCCACATTACCACAGTCACTGAGTCAATCCATCTCATGGAGGCTCTTCCTCTCCTGCTCTGTCTCTCCATCCTTTCAAGCATGATGTCCCTCTCCTAGGACTGTTCCCTTCTTGCAACATGTCCAAAGTATGTCAGAGGAAGCTTCAGAATCCTTGCCTCCAAGGAGCAGCCTGGTTTCACCCTCTCTAGAACTAGCATGTTTGTTCTAGCAGTCTGTGATATACTCAATACTCTTCTCCAGCACCAGAGCTCAAAGGCATCAATTCTCCTTCTACCATGCCTAGTCATTGTCCAGCTTTCCAGTGCATAGCAAGTAATTGCAAAGATCATGATCTGGATCAGGTGAACCTTAGTATCCAGATTGACATCATTTCTCTTCAGTACTTTGGAGAGGTCTTTGACAGCACACTTTCCCAGTGCAATTTATCTTTTTATTTTCTGATCGCTGGTCCCAAGAGTGTTGATTATGGAGCCAAGGAAACTAAAGCTGTTAACAATCTTGGTCAATCTTGGTCTCTTCACCATCTATCAAAATGCTGCAAATTGGCCCAGTGGTAAGAATCTTTGTTTTCTTGATATTGAGCTTCAGTCCATATTTAGGACTGCAGTCCTTCTATAGCAAGCAATTCACAAGCAAATTTAAAAAAAAACAAACACTTTTCTCTTTTAGAGCAAATGTGTGAGTTGGCCTCTCCAGCTAGATGATTAGCAACTAAACACTTAACCATTGTCTTGGACTATCTTTCTATTGTGTTTTACTTTATGTTTTAATAGTTGTTGTTACTAGGTGCCATCAAAATAAACAGCAACATCTTTGGAAACTTAATCTATCTTGTAACATCTTTACTGCCTCTGATGCACTTGAGCTCTGTGTTATAATCACTGTTTCAATCCATCTTCTGCTTAGTCTTCTATTCTTTCTCTGACCTCTCACCTTTCCCAGAAAGGACTGGCTTTTCCCTGCAACATGCACAAAGTAGGTGAGATAAAGTTTCACCAACAGTCCTGGTCTCTAAGGAGGACCCTGATTGCACTTCCAATGATAAAAGTGTGTTTGTTCTTTTGACAGTCCCTGGAATATTCCACTCATTAGTTCTTTTGACTCTTCTGGAATATTCCATTTGTTCTTTTGACAGACCCTGGAATACTTCAAAACCACAACACAAACTTTTCAATTCTTCTGTAATTTTTAACCATTGTCCAATTTTCAAATGCATAGCAAGTAATTGAAAAGGTCATGGCTAGATCAGGCACAGCTTTCTCTTAAAACTGACATCATTGCTCTTTAGAACATTGGAGAGTTCCTTAACAGCAGATTTCCCCAATCTAACTCCTCTTTAGATTTCTTGACTGTTGCTAACATGAGTGCAGACTGTGGATTTAGTAAAATGAAATCATTAAAAGTATCAACCTTTTCATTGTCTTTCACAACACTATTTCTTGGTTCAGTGGTGAGGATTTTGTTTTCTTGTATTGAGATGAAATCCATATTGAAGCCTAGTATCTTTGATATTTCAGTGTTTCAAGTCCCTCTCGCTTTAAATAGGCAAAGTTGTGTCATTTGGTTAACATCAGTTATTGATAAATCTTCCTGCAATCCTCATATAACCCAACTTCTCAAATGACTTCTCAGCATATATAAGAAGTTGCACTAAAATCCCAGAGGCATGCAGTGCAAATCTACCAGATCCTCCACTGGAGAAACACAGACAATCTATTCTCATGTGATTTACTGTCTTGGAAATCCACTAGAGGCTCAGCTGTGGTTTGGTTCTGACTTGACAGTAAACAGCAACAAAAACAACAGAGTGATTAAGTATGGAGAAAAGTACAAACCTGACAAATATCTTTCTTGATTTTAAATCATGCGAGGTTCTTTTGCTCTGTTTGAGAAAAAGTTTCTTGGTCTTGGAGAAGAGTATTGAATATATCATAGACTGCAAGGAGAACAAACAGGTTTGCCCTAGAGAGGGTGAAACCAGGCTGATTTTTTTGAGATAAGGATTCTGAAGCTTCATCTGACATACTTGGTCATGTTGCGAGGAGGGACCAGTCTTTGGAGAGAGACATCATTCTTGGGAGGGTGGAGGGACAGTACAAGAGAGGAAGATCCTCGATGAGATGGATTGTGACTGGGGTAATGGGGATATATGTATCAAAAACAATAAGGTTGGCTGGCTCAGGATAGAGCAGGGTTCAGAGCTGTTGTACATAAGGTCTTTACAAATGGCAAGTGATTCAACAGCACATAACAAGAGCAACAATTTCTGACATTCATATTGTTCTTTTCTTTTTTTCCATATTTTCTCTGCCTTTAAGCTTTCTTCATAAATTACACCCTTTACCTCATCCCAGAACTCATCTGGGATTTGTGTTCAATATTGTTCAATAGATCAAATTTATTCTTGAGATGTTTGGGTTCATTTTTGTTCTTTTGTTTTTAAATTCAAATGGAATCTACTCAAAATTATATCTTTATTCTTGTAGACTTGTTTTAATTTTCTTCAACTTTGTTTTAAATTTGCACATGAGTAATTGATGATCTGTTCCATAGTTAACCCATGGCATGGTTTTGACTGCTGATAGTGGGATGCTTCAACAATTCTTCTGAACGTATAATCAACCTGATACCTATGCAATCTCTCAGGTGAAGTCCAAGTGTACGATCACTTGTTTTCAAAAAGGTATTTTCAATGAATAAATTATTGATCTTACAAAATTCAATCACTTTTTCTCCTACTTAATTTCTATCACCTTTTCTCTATTTTCCAACTACCAGTCCTTCCTTGTTTTGAACTTGGGCATTCCAGTCAGCAATTACTACTAATGCATCTTGATTGTATGTACTATTTCAGACTGCAAATGTTGTTAGAAGTCTTCAATTCCTTCATCTTTTGATGCATATTTGAGTAATAGTTGTATTAAGAGGTCTTCTTCCTTATATTCACATGTAGAGTATCTTATCACTCATAGCATTATACTTTTGGATAATTTTTTTACTACTGTTATTATTATTATAATGGTTTGTTTACATGGCTGGAATACATTGTTTTTCACACAAGATCTTTCTCATTTCCTTCACCCCCCCCACGACCAAATTGTGCAACCCTATGAATAACAAACACCCCCCACCCCAGCCCATCCTCACTCCTATGCCACCCCCTTCTCCCATTTGATCTTAAAACTCATTCTACAATCATGGTTTTATACAGCATTTAACCTTATGGGACCAAGTTAGTTGTTTCAGCATAATGTTCTCCAGTCCCTCCCAAGTTGCATAGCAATTTAAAAAATCATTGCTCCTCCATGCTGCATAACATTCCAATGTGTAAATGTTCTCTTTTAACTGTGAATGCAACTCTATTCTACTTCAATTTGCCATTCTCAGCCTAATAGACCATATGACTGTCGGGTTTAAAGTGGCCAATACTAGTACATATCAGCTTTTAATTTAATGCTAAATAATGTGTGTAAAAATTGTGGAGCTTCTAAACGGTGTCATTTTCTCTAAAGGTAATCCATTCTATTTAATGGCAGTTACTGAAGGGATAGGTTTATCACAATATGGTATGCAACTGAGTTGACTTGGGAACCCATAGTCCTATTTACAATATCTTTTTTAACATGGGTTCATCAGCTTTCTTAGGGGATAGCCATAGTAGAATATGAAGTTTTTCATTGATTCCAGTTTCTCTAGTCATTAGGAACTATACTTCAATACTTAGGATTAAGAAATAATTGGGGTCTTTGCTCTGCTATTCAGACATTTCCTTTTTGGAGTCATATACTCTTGCTTTGTACAATTATTCTAACAAATGCCATGAGGAAAAAATATTATGGCTAGTAACAGACTCCATGTGACATTTTCATCTTTCATTCTTGACTTTCTTGGAAATTCTTTAGCGTTTTTCTTCCCAGCTCTGTAATTTTCCCCCAAATAGTGTTTTTAAGGCGACTTTTTATTTCACTCTGAGGAAAAGAGTAGCACTTAGAGACTTAGACTAATGTAAATGATATTTTGTTCTTTTGGGGCTCTGCTCCTTGAACTCCCGGATAACTTAGAAACTCTCTGAGGCCTTTGAACATTTAAAAAAAATAAATAAAACCAACAACAACAACAAAAACCCAACCCCAAAAAAACTAATCTGCCTTTTCTACAAGTTTCTCCATTATTGCCTGAATAAAAATTGCTTCATGTGATTCAGAAGTACAACTTTCAAAGGGTTTAAGAAACAAGTGTTCAATTCCCAGGTGTCCAATTATTTTGGTTAAGGCTGTGTCGTTCAATTATGAGCTAAAATACTCTGTATTATTTAGCATACTCAATATCTGTTGCATAATTTTTTATATCTTAAAGCAGGAGTTTCTTATGCAATTTCTTCTGGGGAAAAGTGACTTATTTTTTTAAAAAAAAATTCCATGTATTTCCCAAGCCTGTATCTCATATAAAGTGTACTACTAACTTAAGTAACAAATTGGAAGATTAGATTCCAATCTACCATCTGCTCAGCAGAGAAGGTTGGGCAATCTACTGTCTTGTGATTAACTGCCTCTGAAAATAATCTGGAGGGTCCGCTAGGGGTGAGTTGATTCTGACTCAGGGGAACACAACAACAATATGGTTCTGTGTGATTTGTGAGCTATCACAACGGATTTTGAATCCACTGAAGCAGTAATCCTACGTCACCCAGTATTCCTAGACAGTCTCCTATCCAGGTACTAACCAATACCCAATAATTCCTGACACACAAGAGCCCATTGCAGCAGTCACTATGTCAATCTACTTGTTTGAGGGTCATCTTCTCCTTCTCTAACCCTCTGACTTTCCAACCATGATGCCAATAGCCTCTCTTAGCAATATTTCCAAAGTATGTGAGATGATTCTGAACAACCCAACTATACTACCCAAAATGTGTCTGACCTCATCTGATCTTAGAACCTAAGTTGGACCTGATTAGTACTTAGATAGGAAACTGCCTAGGTTAATCACACAGGAGGAGATTGCCCAACCTTCTTCCACTGAGCAGCTGATAGATTCTAACTGTGTGCCTTCAGAATTGCAGCACAGCTTCCTACTACTCGGCCATCAGAGTGCCCTGCACAGGACCATATTATGGAAGTAAAAAAGTGATAACGCAGGTTAGTAGCAGAATTCAACCACTCACTCAGTCAGGATAGTTTCCA
Organism: Elephantulus edwardii; assembly: GCF_000299155.1. NCBI lineage: Eukaryota > Metazoa > Chordata > Mammalia > Macroscelidea > Macroscelididae > Elephantulus > Elephantulus edwardii. Next base: position 272,363 of record NW_006400250.1, on the reverse strand, counting down.
AAATGAGCTTGCAGGCATCTCAGCTTTGAGCTTTGTGGCTTCAGGCCAATGTTATAAAACTCTCAGTCCTGCCAATTATGTCCTGCTCTAGTTACCTATATTGGACAGTGTTGGCTGGAGCTTCCCAACTAAATGAACCCTGGAAGCAGGAGCTGCATCCACTTCCGAAATGATTTGCCTCCAGAAACTCTATGTACCAACAGTGCTCAGGCTGTTCATTCATAGGGGTCGCTATGAGTCATCTACGACTTGAAGGAACCAAACAACAATAACAACGACAATGACAAAGATAGAGCTACATTGGCCTAGTGAAAAGGAAGCTATGCTACCAAGCTGAAGGTGAGTGATTTTCCTCTGTGGCCCTCGGCCAGGTTCAAATTGTTTTCCTGTCAAACATTCTTATAGGTGGTATAGCACTGGTCTGTGCATTGCGGTACAGAGGTAACTCGTGGTTGCTGTGATGCTGAAGACTGTGACAGTGATGTGCCAATCGTGGTAATGGGTACCCATAGTGGACAGTGTTGGCTGGGAGCTTCTCAACTAAATCGAGCCTGGAAGCAGGACCGGCATCCACTTCCGAAATGGCTTGCCTCCGGAAACTCTATGTATGAACAGTGCTCAGGCTGTTCGTTCATAGGGTTGCTATGAGTCGTGTACAACTTGACGGCACCAAACAACAACAACAACTAGTTGTCTAGGAAGTTTGGGCAAAAGCTTCTAGTTGTGGTTCCATAAGTTAACAGTCTCAAGGTCTACTCTATCTCACAAGTTTCTGGTTCTCTGTGTCATAAGAGCTGAACCAGTTCACTGATCCATAACTGCTTCTATGGTTGTTCCTCCCGTAGGGCCTGGTCTGAATAGCACAAGAATCTCTAGCCCCAAAGGATACATTGCATTTTCTTGCTTATGAAGTCCAGCTTCATAGCAGTATATTTGGATTACAGATTTATTTGTGCCATAGTTCTAATGGGAAAAGAGTTGAACTATCAACACAAAGGTACATGATTCAAATCCACTAGGTGTTCTGAAAGAGATAAAAAGGACAATTTGCTTCTGTCTTCTGGTCAATGAGTTTGAGTTTTTTAATATCGGTAACATAAAAGTAAAGATGCACGTATTAAATTTACCCCCTTAAACAAACAAACAAACAAAAGAAAATTGTTTTGAGATCTTGGAAATAATCAGTGGTCTAGTTGGAACTTAAAATAACTATTATTATTTTTAAATTCCAAAATAAATGGATAAGTAACAAGATTCTTTCTTTTCTTTTCTTTTCTTTTTAAATTTAGGTTGTTTATTTTTCATTTCAACGAACATCTACAGAGACTTTGGGATTCCATTCATTCATTGTTGCACCCTTCTCCCCTCCAGAAACCACTCACCCCCACCCCCGTTCGCTCCTCTCCTTGAAAAGCAAAAGGAAAACTCCCTCATTGGTACACAATCCCCCCCCGCACCTCCCCAAACCCCACCCCCTACCCCCAAATATAATCCATTCTGTAACCTTCATTGCATACTCCTACGATAAAAATAATGCCCTAAAATA
>NW_006400250.1:258718-268849 GCF_000299155.1 Elephantulus edwardii | reverse complement strand
TGGGAACAAATATAGATCTCTTCATACCCACCTTGATTACCCCAGTCACTGAATCAATCCACCTCATAGAGGTCCTTCCTGTCCTGTGCTGTTCCTCCACCCTCCCAAGCATGATGTCCCTCTCTTAGGATCGGTCTCTCCTTACAACATGTCCAAAGTATGTCAGATGAAGCCTCAGAATCCTTGCCTCCAAGGAGCTGCCCAGTTTAACCCTCTCCTGGATTAAACTGTTTGTTTTCTGAGCACTCCATTGCACATTCCATACTGTTCAGCACCACAGCTCAAAGTCATCAATTCTCCTTCTATCCTCCCTAGTCATTGTCCAACTCTCTGATGCATAACAAGTGACTGCAAAAACCATGGCCTGCATCAGACACACCTTAGTCTCCAGAGAAACACCATTGCTCTTCATTACTTTGAAGAGGTCCCTAACAGCAGACTTTCCCATCATAATTCATCTCTTAATTTCCTGGTTGCTGTTGCCAAGAGTGTTGACTGTGGATCCAAGCAAACTAAAGCTGTGAACAACCTCAATCTCTTCAGCATCTATCCTGAATCTGCCAACTGGTCCAGTGGTAAGAATCTTAGTCTTCTTGACATTGAGCATCAATCTATATTGAAGGCTGTAGTCTTTGACCCTCTGCAGCAAGTACTTCATGTCCTCCTCAGTTTCAGCAAGCAGGGTTGTGTCATCTTACATCAATCCTGATGTCACACTTCTCCTCATAAAGCCCAGCCTCCCAGATAATCTGTTCTGCATACAAGTTGAAAAGGTATGGAGGTAGGACACATCCCTTGCATATGCCCTTCCCATGCAGTGTTTTCCTTGTTCTGTTCTAAGGACTGGCTCTTGGTCTAAGTGTAGGTTTCACATTAGCACAATTAAGTGTTCTGGGACTCCCATCCCTCTTAGAGTTAGCCACAGTTTGTTGTGATCCACACAGTCAAATGCTTTTGCATAATCAATGAAACACAGATAGACATTTTTCTGGTACTCCCTACTTTCAGCCAAGATCCATCTACAATTAGCTACAATATTCTTAGTACCATGATTCCTTCCACACCCAGCCTGCACAACTGGCAGTTCTCTGTTGATATGCTGTTCCAGTCGTTTTTGCATAATCTTCAGCAGAATCTTGCTTGCATGTGATATTAATGATATTGTTTGATAATTTCCACCCTCTGTTGGATCACCTTTCTTTGGAATTGGAACAAATGTAGAACTCTTCCAGTTTGTTGGCCAAGTGGTTGTCCTCTAGATTTCTAGACACAACATCATCCGTTTGTTGAAATATGTCAATTGGTATACCATCAATTCCTGGATCCTTATTTTTTTTCATCAATTCTTTCAAAGCAGCTTGAACTTCTTCCTTCATCACCATAGGTTCTTGCTCATATGTTGTATCATGAAATTATTCTGTGTCAGCCAATTCCTTTCAGTACAATGGCTCTGTATACTCTTTCTATCTTAATACTTCCTGTATCATTTAATATTCTGCCAAAAGCATCCTTAAGTATAGCAACTCAAGGTTTGAATTTGTTCTTCAGTTCCTTGGGATTAAGAAATGCTGAGCCAGTTCGGGCCTTTTGTTTTTCTGATTCCAGCTACTTACACATTTCATTGAATATTTTACTTTGTCTTCCCATGCTGCCTTTTAAAATCTTCTGTTCAGCTCCTTAATCTTGATTTCTTCCTGCTGCTGTGGCTTCTTGGCACTCTAGTGCAATATCCAGAGTCTCTTTTGACATCCATTTTGGTCTTTTCTTCTTCCTCTGTCTTTGTAACAACCTTTTGCACTCTTTGTGGATGATATTCTTAACATACTTCCACAATTCATCTGGCCTTCACTCATTGGTGTTCAAGACCTCAAACCTGTTCCTGAGATGGTTTTGAAAATCAGGTAGGATAGATTTAAGGCCATATTTTTGTTCCTGTGGATTTGACTTAAGTTTCCTTAGCTTTTGCTTTAACTTCCATATGAGTACTTGGTGGTTTATTCCACAATCAGTACCTGGCCTAGATTTCAAAACTGATAATGAGCTTCAGCAGTTCTTGCCACATATGTATTCGATCTGAGTCCTATGCATACCATCAGGTGAAATCCATGTATATAACCTGTTCTTATATATTTTATAAAACTTATTTGCAATGAGTAAGTTGTTGATTGTGCAAAATTCAATAATTCTATCTCCAGATTAATTTCTGTCATCAAGTGCATGTTTTCTAACTACTAATCCTCCTTCTCTGTTTCCAACTTTTACATTCAGGCATGCATTATTATTAATGTATCTTGATTGGTCTAAAAATGTAATAGTGCTTGTTTTGTGTACAAGGCTCTGACTTAAATTTTTATGTAGATGTATTTATTATGTATATATAAGAAATCTCTCTTGAAGGAAGAAAAATCAAATGTTTCTTAGAGGCAAGGATAGTGAGACTTCATTTCACTAACTTTGAATATATTTTCAGAAGGAACCAGTCCATTGAGAGAAACATTATGGTGAAAAAGCTAGAGAGTGAACATACGCGTGGAAGACTATCCATGAATGAACTAACACAGTGAATACCACATTGGGCTTGAGAATGACAGGGATCATGTGGATGGTGTAGGGTAGGACAAGATTATGATTTGTAGTTAACTCAATGTTACCTACCAACAATAAAATATTATGTTATTTTACCTTAGTAATAAGTAAAATGCTATTAATAATATTTATAAGAATCATTATCAGTTAGAGAGCATTTATTTTATTATAAGCTGGACATTTAGCATCTTCAGTGATAAAATTTTAATCCTCACAATGAGTTAATAAAATAGATACTCAGTGTTTTTGCCATTATGATACTAAGGCATAGATAATTTAGCTGGGGATCCTGGCATTATCTCATAATGATCTCAATTCAGACTGATAAAATGCTCTAATCTTTGTAAGCACCATGCTATACTTGAACCTAAATCTAAAACACTTTGGTGAGTGAGGGAAAAGAAGTTATTGAATAGTACTTCAATCCTGTGCTTTTTAATGTTGCTGTTGTTGTTTATTGCCTTCCAGTTGAGCATGACTCCTAGCAACACTATGAACAAAAGGCCTGGAACCCCTCTACAACCATTGACATTTATAAAAGTTCATAGAGTTTCCAGAGGCATCCATAGGAAGTGTATAAAATCCCATGAAATACCCATGACCATGAACATAATTTTGAAGCACTTGCTGAAGAAGGTTAAGGACTGCAGCTTTCAATATGGTTTGAGGCTTAATATCAAGAAAATAAAGATTCTCACCACTGGACCAATTGGCAACATCATGAAATGGTGAAGAGATTGAGATTGTACACAGTTTTAGTTTGCTTAGCTCCACAATCAACACTCTTGGCACAAGGACCCAGGAAATTAAATGGCATATTATAATGGGAAAGTCTGCTGTTAGAGACCTCTCCAAAGTACTGAAGAGAAATGATGTCACTCTGGAGACTAAACAACACTTGATATGCATCAGTGAGCTGGACATTGACTAGGAGAACTGATATCTTTGAGATGTGGTGTTGGAGAAGAGTCTTGAACATACCATGGACTACCAAGAAAACAAGCAGGTTCATCCTAGAGAGGGTTAAACCTGGCTGTTTCTTGGAGGAAAGCACTCTGAAGCTTTATCTGGCATACTTTGTACATGTTGCAAGGATATACCAGTCCTTGGAGAGGAACATCATACTTGGGAGGGTGGAGTGACAGTGCAGGAGAGGAAGACCTTCTATGAGATGGATTGATTCAGTGACTTGGGTAATAGGGCTAGGTGTGTTAGAGACAGTGAAATTGGCACAGGACAGAGCAAGGTTTAGAGCTGTTGTATATAGGGTCGCCATGAGTTGCCGGTTAAATAATAAATGCTATGGAATCTAAATACAATTAATCATAAGAATATAGGAAAAAAATATCCTATTCCAAGACCAAATTTTACTATCTTTTATTCTGGTAAAATTATAGTCAAATTGCTCAAAGATAATAAATGTAATTAATTTCTAACACCATTAAGCATAGGATTGATTCACTATAAAAGACAAGTTTAGGATTGATAGAGTAAGTTTATAGTCATAAAAGAGGGTACTCTGATGATACAGTCTGCAAGGGGTTGTGTTACCCAAAAGTTATATCTGTCTGATGGTTTGAGTACACCAGAAACTTTATAGAAGAAACATGAGCTATCTTCTTCCTTGATGTGCAGCCTCTCAAAACCCATACTAGGATAATTTGGGAGTCAGTTCCCACTCAAAAGCAATTAAATGAGAGAGTGACTCCTAAAAAAATGACAGCATAGTCTTCTTCGCGTTTATATCTGGGAGACTTCCTCTAATCTTCACATTATGCCATCTCATTCCTAATACCAGAGGGTGACAATTTTGACTCCTTCTTCTAGGTTTCTGAAGTTGTAAATGTTTATGGAAAGAGATTCCCATCTTTCTCCCTCACTAACTACTTGTTTGATCATTTCACTTTTCAGCTAGTAGCCCAACATTTAAGCACTATGTCTTGAGGGTTTCTTAAAACTAAGTTAAGAAGAAGGAAAATACTTTGACTAAAATTTATGTATCTCTAAGAAGTGTTGAGATTAATGTTTCATGAGACTGGCTCAGGGTAACTATGTGTCAAAGGCCATGTATGAGATGAGTCACTCACTCTACTGAATGTCCTTTCTAGAAAAATGTGTCTTTCCTAAAGTCCTTCAGGTTCTCTTTGTTACACAGCAGCCTCCAGGTATTTCACCTTAATGTAGTCCCCTATACCAAAATATGTTTTCCTCCTTCATCTATGGAGTGGCTGAGTGGTGTGAGACAAAGTGCTCCACTTGAACAGTTTCTGTCCAGGGGAGTTTCAAGTCATCTATCCTTCTTGCAGCCCAACTTGCCAGTTGAGAAAACGGAGAATGGCTTTCTCCTACATGTAGTTCTTTGACCCAATCTTTCTTGTCCTGTCTAGCACCTGGAATGGCCCAGCAGCCATGGAAGCAAGCATCCACAAATACAGGGACCTTTCCTCAGGCTAGTTTAATTCCCTACTCTCCCATATAGTGAACATTTACCTGGTAATCAAAAACATCATAAAGCCAAGAACTACTGATAATTTATGTAGACACAATAGAAACAGCCTAACTCATATCAAGGGATAAAAAACTTCTTTTAATGTAGAGAAAGCAGCAGGTAGCTTCAAACACTGTGAGGGGGGAACAAATTAAACCTTTACAAAAAATCAGAGAACATTGCAGATTGAATGAATAACCCGAAGTGAAGAATGCAGAATATATATGCTAAGTTGGAGATATTATAACAGTTATAAAATGATGTATAAATGATAAAAGAAATAACTGTTGTTGTTGTTGTGTACCCAGCAAAGCTGTCTATTAAAGATGAATCATAAGTTACATCCTTCACAGAAGAGAAGTAACTTAAGAAATTTGTTAAGACCAAATCTACTTGAAATTTAAAGGAAATCCGTTCACACAGAGGCACTAAAGAAAAGTGGATGGACCATAGTGACTAGAAACAACAACAGCAACAAAAAAGAAACAGAAAAATGGCAGTGATGAAACATGGCTTGTCAATAATCACACCTAATGTGAATGGATTAAATATATCTATCCAGAGAAAGAATAGCAGAATGTATAATAAAACAAAGCTCATCAATTTGTTTTCTACAACAGACACATCTAAGAAACGAGGAGAAAGACTCAAAATCAAAGGCTGAAAAAAAACATACCAAACAAATTGCATCCACGAAAAAGCAGGAGTGACAATACTAATCTCTGATAAAATAGGCTTCACAATGAAAACCACCATAAGATAAGGAAGACACTATCTGATCATTAAAGGCATAACATTGGTAAACATCTATGCACCAAAAGATAGACCTGCTAAATACATAAAACAACTGCTAACAGAATTAAAGAAAGAAATAGACAGTGCCCCAATAGTGGTAGGAGACTTCAACAAACCTCTCTCACCAAAGGATAGATCAACTAAAAAGAAATTCAATAAAGATGCAGGAGATACAAAGTATACATTCAGGCAGCACTGCTTTATGGATGTATTCTGTGTACTCCACCAAACTACAATTCAATTTACTTCTAAACTGCACATGGTATATTACCAGAATTGATCACAGATTAGGGCACCACAGCAAGCCTCAACAATTAAAACAAAAACAACAACAATAAAACCCAACCAAAAATATTTAAATAATACAAAGCATCTTTTCAGATTACATTTCCATAAAACAAAACTAAAGCTTATAAAACCACCAGTGTTGAAACTAAATAACATCCTACTACAACAAAATTGGGTTATAGAAGAAATAAAGAATATAATGTAAAAGTTCCTCAAAACAAACGATAATGAAAGCACACTATACCAAAACCTTTCAGATGCAGCTAAGGCAGTCCTCAGAGGAAAATTGATAGCAATAGACAAACACATAAAAAATCAAGAAAAAAAGCAAAATTAATTATTTAACTCAACACATTTATCAAATAGAAAAAGAAAAACACTCTAACTCCTAAGACTCTGTTGTCGTTGTTAGCTGCTGTAAAATCAAGAATGGCACATATCAGATCTATGAACATAAGCTCTGAACCGTGTTATATCCTCTGACATCCTCACACTTCCTAACACACAAGAGTTCATTGTGGCAGTCATTGTGTCAACCCAGTTGGTTGAGGGTCTTCCTCTCCTTTGCGGACCACCAAGTTTCCTAGTACCATGTACCTCTTGATGGTATAGCCACTACTGGCAACACATCCAAAGAATGTGAGATGAAGCTTCATCATTCTTGCCTCCAAAAAGCATTCTGGCTGCATCCTCTCTAAAACATATTTGTTCTTTTGGTAATCCATGGGATGTTCAGGACTCTTCTCCAACACCACAGCTAAAAGGCAGAAATTGTTTTTCTGTCATCCTACTTCAATGTCCAACTCTCAAATGCATAACAAGTAATCAGAAAGACTACGGTCTGGATCAGATGCACCACAGCCTATCGAAGAAAGGAAATTATAAAAACAAGAGCTGAAATAAATTAGATAGAAAACAGAAAAAACAATTGAAACCATCAACAAACCAGGAACTGGTTTCTTGAAAAGGTCAATAAAATTGACAAATCGTTGGCAAAGTTAACAAAAGAAAAAAGGAAGAGACACAAATAACTTGATTAGGAAATGATAGAGGTGGTATCACAACAGAACCAGACGTAATTAAATCTATAATATCAGAATATTGTAAAACATATTAAATTTGAAAATCTAGAGGAAATAGACAAATTCCTTGAAACTCCTGCCCCACCCAGATTGACACACACACAAAAATGTGGAATACTTGAACAGATGCATCATAAAAGAAAAAATTTAGCAGGCGCGCACACACACACACACAACTCGTGCACCAAAGGCCTCATGACTGAATTCTACCAAACATAGAAGATTTATTACCAACTATGCTTAAATTTCCACTTTCAAAATGGCTTGCCTCCGGAAACTCTATGTACGAACAGTGCTCAGGCTATTCATTCATAGGGTCGCTATGAGTCGTCTACGACTCGATGGCATTAAACAACAACAACAACAAAAACATGCTTAAATTATTTAAAATAGAATAGAAAAAGAAGGAAAGCTCCCATGACATTCAGTAAAGCAAGCATAACCCTAATACAAAAACCAGGCAAAGATATTACCAAAAAGGAAAACTACAGAACAATATTTATCATGAACATAGTTGCAAAAATCCTTATCAAAATCCTAACCAATAGACTGCAAAAGCATATAAAAATAATTAATCCTATTCAATGGGATTCATTACAGGTGTGAAAGGCTGATTCAACATAAGAAAACAATTTATGAAGTAAGTAACCATATGATCCTATCCATTGATGCAGAAAAGGCAATTGGCAAAATCCAACACCCTTTCCTGATCAAGACATTCATCAAAATAGGAAAAGAAGGGCATTTCCACAACACAGTGAGAATTGTATATGTAAAATCAGGTGTCAGTGTCATTTTCAATGGAGAAAGACTAAAAGCATTTTTTCTTAAAAACAGGGACCAGACAAGGATGGCCACTGTCATCACTATATTCAATATTGTATTTTAAGTACTTGCTAGGGCAATATGACAAGAGAAGGAAATAAAAGACATCCAGATTGGCAAAGAGATGGTTAAATTGTTGTTATGGTTCAAAACGGAAGGATATACACCAGTGATGGGTCCTTTCTCCATACCTTTTCAATCTGTATGCAGAACAGATTATCTGGGAGGCTGGGCTCTGGGAGGAGAAGTGTGGCATCAGGACTGGTGGAAGATCCATCTAAAATCTGCTTAAGCAGATAACAGAACCCTGCTTGCTGAAACTGAGGAGGACATGAAACACTTGTTGCAGAGGGTCAAGAACTGCATCCTTCAATACGGATAGAGGTTCAATATTAAGAAGACAAATATTCTCACCACTGGACCAGTTGGCACCATCAGGATGGATGGTGAAGAGATTGAGATTGTTCACAGCTTTAGTTTGCTTGGCTCCACAGTCAACACTCTTGTCAACAGCAGCCAGGAAATTAATAGATATATTGCAATGTGAAAGTCTGCTATTCGGGACCTCTCCAGAGTACTGAAGAGCAATGGTGTCACTCTGGAGACTAATGTGCACCTGATACAGGCCATGGTCTTTGCAATCACTTGCTATGAGTCAGAGAGTTGGACAATGACTAGGGAGGATAGAAGGAGAATTAATACTTTTGAGCTGTGGTGCTGGAGAAGGGTATTGAATGTACCATAGGCTGCTGAGGAAACAAACAGATTCATCCTGGAGAGGGTTAAACAGGGCTGCTCATTGGAGGCTTCATCTGATATACTTTGGACATGTTCTAAGGAGGGACCAGTCCTTGAAGAGGGCCATCATGCTTGGGAGGGTTTAGGGACATCTCAGGAGTGGAGGTGGATTGATTCAGTGACTGGGGTAATCGGGGTGGGTATGTTGGAGAGAGTGAGATTAGCACAGGACAGAGCAGTGTTTAGGACTGTTGTACATAGGGTAGCTATGAGTCGCAAATGACTCGATGGCACATAACAACAACAAAAACAATGATAGGGTACATAGAAAACCCCAAGGACTCAACAGAAAAAAATTCTTTTAGAGCTAGTAGAACAAATTAGTGGAGTGGCAGGATATAAAATCAATATCCAAAAATCAGTGAGATTTCTCTACAGCACAGAAGAGATCTCAGAGAAGGAAACCAGTAAAGCAATACCATTTACAATGTTGTTATCAGATGCCATTGAGTGGAGTATGACACGTGGTGATCTTATGAACGATATATCCTGCACCATCTTCACACTTCCTTCCACACAAGAGCCCAATATGGCAGTCATGGCAGTCAGTGTCAATCCACTTAGTTGACGGTCTTCCTCTCTTTTTCTGACCTTCCACCCTTCCCAGCATCATGTCCTTCTCCAAGGAATAGTATCTCCTAGAAACATGCCTAAAGTATGTGAGGTGAAACCTCATTATTCTTGTCTCCAAAGAGTACTATGGTTGCACCTTCTCTAAGATACATCTGTTCTCTTGGTCATCCAGGGGTTGTTCAGTGCTTTTCTACAACACCACAACTTCAATTATCAATTCTTTTTCTGTCATCCTTATTCCTTTTCCAGCTGTCAGATGCATAGCAAGTAATCAGAAAGACTATGGCCTGAATTAGATGATAACCTTAGTCTTCAAACTGACATCATTACTCCTCAATAGTTGGAGAGGTATCTAACTGCAGATTTTCCCAGTGCAGTGTGTCTCCTTTACTCCTGACTGCTGGTACAAAGGATGGTAATTGTGGATCCAAGCAAGATGAAGCTTTCACAATTTCAATCTCCTCTCCATCCATCATGATGTTATCTATCAGTCTAGTAGTAAGAATCTTTGTTTTCCTGACATTGAGATGCAATTAATACTGAAGCCTGCATTCATTGATCTTCTGCAACAAGAGATTGAAGTACTCCTCACATTTAGCAACCATGGTGGTACCAAGAACAACGTGGTCGTATCATTTGAAGAACAAATTCAAACCTCGAGTTGCTATAATCAAGGATGCTGTCAGTAGAATATTA
>NW_006400250.1:258005-258618 GCF_000299155.1 Elephantulus edwardii | reverse complement strand
TCTTACCCCCACCCCAATGCCAGCCTCATTCTACAACAGTGGCACCATATAGCATTTGTCCCTTAGTAAAAAGATTCTTATACTAGCAGATTGTTACTGTGTTCCATCGAGTTAGAACAGAAATAATATATGATGGACAAGCAACTTTTCACAGGAAGGTTTTTAATTGCATGAAAGGAGATTATCTTTCTCCCATGGAGCAGCTGGTGAGTTTAAACTGTATTCCTTTAGGACTGTACACAGTTCCTTATCAATAGGCCACCAGAGTTCCCTAGAACCAGATTAAGGCATATGTAAAAATAAACAAACAAACAAGTAAAAAGATAGTGAGACTGATTTGGGAAGATAAATATTGGGTATTAGCATTAAAGTTTGACAGTGTTTGGATAAGAATAATTTTCCAATTATCGTTAGTGACTCATGAGAAAGAAATTTCAAGAGGGAAGTAGTAAACATCTTGATGTTATTATGTGTTGTTAAATTGCCTATGTACAACAGCCCTAAACTCTGCTCTGACCTGTGCCAATCCCACTTCCTACAACATGTTTTTGTTGTTGTTATGTGCCGTCGAGGCGTTTCCGACTCATAGCGACCCTATGCACAACAACCCTAA
>NW_006400250.1:239398-252650 GCF_000299155.1 Elephantulus edwardii | reverse complement strand
ATGGTACATTCAGTACTCTTCTCCAGCACCACAGCTCAAAAGCATCCACTCTCCTTCTGTCCTCCCTAGTCATTGTCCAACTCTCTGATGCATAACGATTGATTCTCCAGAACTTTTCTGAGACACAATAAAAGACCTTAAAAAAATGGAAAAATGTTCCCTTTTCTTGCAAGATTCAATATAGTAAATATTACCACATGCAATGTACATGTTCAATGCAATTCCAATATAGATATAAAATTAATTGTTCAAGAACATTAAAAGGAAAATTGTCACATTTATTTGGAGAGGAAAGAGACCTCAAATAAACAAAGGAACAAAAGTGAAGTGGGAGGCATAGTATTCCCTGACCTCAAAACCTACACCGTGGTGGTAACCAAATAGCATGAAACTGGTACAATGAGAAGTACATAGACCAATGGAACAGAATTGATAGCCCTGCAATTGAGCTCTCTATCTGTGGTCAACTTATATTCCACAAGGAAATAAAACCTCTAAAATGGGGAAATAACAAGATCTTCAGCACAGGGTACTGGCAAAACTAGACATGCAGACAGCTAAAACAGGATCCACATCTCACACCATACACAAAAATCAACACAAGGTGGATCAGAAATCTGGGAATAAAGCCCAAAACCATAAAGTTTATAAGAGACAAACTGAGACCAAGCTTAGATGTTCTTATCTGTGGTATAAATAGACTGACAAATACATTCAGAAGTGCATAATCTGGAGAGGATAAAATTGATGAATTGGGCTTTCTAAAGATTAAATCTCTGTGCTTATCAAAAACTTGTTCCAACAGGGTGAAAAGAAAATTTATTGACTGGGATAAAACAGTTGGGAATACTAACTCAGAGAAAGGTCTCATAACACACATTTACAGAATACTCCTTGGTATCTATGGGAGGAAGGTTGGCAATCTCCTTCCATGCAATTAATTCCCTCTAAAAAACCCACCGGATGCTCACCTCTGGGTCGGTACCAACTCTACAGTACACCAGAAACAACAACCCTGGCCTCTAGAAGAAAAAGACTGATAACCCAATTGAAAAGTGGACAAAAGATGTGGAAAGACTTGAGAGATGTAAATCCAAACTAGAACTAGATACCATCTCACCCCAGTAGAAGTAGCAAAAGTTAAGGCACCAGAAATTAAATGTGGAGAGGTGAGAACTCTCATACACTGTTGTTGGGATTGTAAAATGATACAACCACTATAGAAACCAATTTGACATTTCCTCAACAACTTGAACATAGAAAGTGTATATGATCCAGCTATTCCACAACTAGGAACATGCCCCAAGGAAATTAGAACTCTGATATAAATGAAGATCTGTGTGCCAGTGTTCACAGTAGCATTATTCACCATCACAGAACATGGAAACAGCCCAGATGTTCATACACATTGAATTGATTCAGAAACTGTGATACATTCACACAATGGAATCCTACAAAGCACTCAGCAGTAACAGCTTTGAAAAATGCTTCATAACTTCAGAGAGACTGAAAAGTATTATGCTGACTGATTTAACTGTCTAATAAGATTATTATTATAAAAGCAGATAACTAGTAAAACATGTATGGAGACCGAAGGGGAGAAGAGGTGGAAGCATGAGGTAGTTGAAGCTGTGCAGTGGCAAAATAAGAGGGTTGTAAAGTTTAGTGAGTGGAGGGAGAGGTGAAAGAAATAAGAAGCATCCAGTAGGGACCTGAAAAGATAGGGTAATTATGGGCAAAGTTCAATGGCAATTAATTTTATAAAACATGGTACATGGGAATGATTGCATGCAACACAATGTGAATGAAGAATAGTGTGAAAGACAATGCAAATTACCTTTGTAACCAACCAACAAAAAACAAAATAAGGAAAAAACCTCTACTCTTTTATGCAAATAATAATAGCAAAAACAATAAACCTCACAAAAATAGCAATTAAAACAAAAACCAATCAAATAAAAATGTAAATTTATCATACATTTAGTAAACATCCCTAGGAATATGAACTTTTATTCTCAAATTTTAAATATAACTATAACTTTGCATTTTTATATATCTTAGTGATGTTGTTATTGTCCTCGATATGTGACAGTGAGTTACCTGTGACCCATAGCAACCCTATATACAGCAGCTCTGAACCCTGCCCTGTCCTAACCCAGTCTCATTAATTCTGTCATACCAACCCCCATTGACCTAGTTACTGTATCAATCCATCTCATTTAAGATCTTCCTCTCCTGCTCTGTCCCTACACCCTTCCAAACATGATATCCCTCTCCAAGGACAAGTCTCTCCTGGCTACCTGCCCAACGTATGTGAAATGGAGCTTCAGAATCCTAGCTTCTGAGGAGAAACTTGGTCTCACCCTCTCCAAGACAGATATACTTGTTTTCTTAGAGGTCCATGGTATATTTAAGACTCTTCTTCAGCACAACAACTTGAAGGCATCTATTTTTCTTCTCTGTCACCCTTAGTCATTTTCCAGCTCTCAGAAGTATAACAAGTAACTTCAAAGACCTTGGCCTTAGTCTCTAGACTGGCATTGTTGCTTTTCAGTACTCTGGAAAGGTCTCTGGCAGCAGATTTTCCCAACGTAATTCATCTTGTGGTTTCCTGGCTGTTGATGTTAAGAGTGTTGATTGTGGAGCTTACAAGCTGTAACTTTTAACAACCTCAACTTCTTCTCCATCTACCAGGGTGCTGCCAATTGGCCCAGTGATGAGAATCTTTGTCTTCTTGATGTTGAGCTTCAATCCTTATTGAAAATTACAGGCCTTGACCTTTTGCAGCAAGCTTTTTGGGTTTTCTTCAGTTTCAGCAAGCAAGATTGTTTTTAGTGAAGAGTGGAAATTGTATTAGTAGTAATATTACAAAAGGTAAGAAAATCTTGCATAATTGATGGAATATTTGCAATAATTATATTTTAGTTAGTAAACAACTTCAAGCTAAACGCAATTCGTTGCTATTGAGAACAAACTCAAGTTGACTCTAAAGTGGAATTTCAGAGACTTTAAATGACATGGAAAGAGACTTTTCATCTTTCTTCCTCATAGCTGATCTTGGATTTGTATTGCCGGAGAGGCTATACTGTTGGGTAAACTCATTATGGCTTAGGATACCAGAGCTTTCTCAAGAAAAAGGTTCAGGGGAAAAAAAAAACCAAACACAAGGAACTTTTAATTTGGGAAATGGAAGTAAAAAGTAATAATGAGGAAATCTCATACATCTAAGAGGGAGCATAAAGTGAAATGGAATCAGTAGTGAAGGCCAGATGTCTCTGATGGTTAGAATTACACTGATTCCCTACCAGAAAAGATGGACAGCCTCCTATCCATTCCAGTTCACAGCCTTGGAAATATTATGGAGGCTTGGCATAGGTCAGGACTAACTTGAAGGTGATGAGATTTGGGGGTTTTGTTTTAAATTCAAATAAGGAGCATGTGGCTCAGTCATGGGGTATCTTTTCACGCAACAGTCTGGTGACTCTGACGATTCCAGTACTAAATAACACTGTGCAAAATTCAACCCTACTAAAGAAGTAAGCATCTTATCCTGTGCTGATTTTGGACATTAATGGCCTTTTTTATGTTACAGGATGTGTGAGCGTATGTGTGTGTGTTCTAAATTAACAGTCTTTTTCTTAACACTTGAGTAATTTGCACCATTGGAGATATTTTTAAATTATTTTGTCCTATTTTCCCCAGTATACTTATGATACACTGAATCAACAGTGGTTATCTTAGCTAAGAGAATTTATATTAGATTGAATATCTTTCATAGAGAAAATATACTTTTAGGAGAAGGTGGTGGATCATGGAATATAAACTATTATTATGGATAGAGACAGAATTTTCTGAAAGATAAACTGAGATTTATATGTAAAAAATTCCAAAACAGAGAACAACATCTCCATTACTATTGGGTCTATTCCAATTCTTGGTGCCGTAAGCACAAAGTAAAACTGTGTAGCAGAGTTTTCAAAACTCTCTAAGAAGCAGATTGCCACATTTTTCCCCCGTGGAGCAACTTGCGAGCTTAAAATGCTAACCTCTGGTTAGCAGCTGTGTCCTTAACTAGTATCTTGCCAGCACTTTTCAGAGGACAGACTTGAAAGTTTAAAAAACAGTTTGAGCTCATTTTTTATGCATGGCTTATCTTTCTGAACAATGGAAGATTAAAACTGTTCACAAATTCTTTGACATTCCTCCTGTCATGATATCTCTTAAAATTTGATGACTTCTATAACATCTTTGAGTATAGAATACGGCAGACCAGATATTAGATTCTATATCCAAAACATGATAACAACTCTTACTACCTATTAGCTTAAAATATTTATTTAGAGAAAACCAATTGCCTTATAAAAAGACTGAGAATTTTGTGCTTCAAGAAGATGAAAGTAACCATATTCAGAATCTGGCCATTCCATTCATCTTCCCATCGTGAAAATAGCTCTAGACTGGCAGCAGAAAGACTTTTTAAAAGTGAGGCCAAGTCAAATCAGCTCACAGCCTATTGTGAGCAAGAAGGACTCTGCCTAGTTTCAACCCCAAACCAGTAAACACAACTTTGAAGAATCTGGCCATTCTTCTCATCTTCCCAGGCTGCCCCAGACTGTCAGCCTAAAGCCTTTTTGAAGGCAAGATCAAATCCAATCAGCTCACAGCCTATTGTGAGCAAGAGGCACTCTCTAGTCTCAACCCCAAATCAGAAAACACACCTTTGCAGCTCATCTTGCCATTCTAAAAAAAGCCTTTTAAAATATATTTTCACATATTATGTGTCTTCAGAACATCATGTCCACCAACCACACTTTACAGAATTTTTTAATTGAAAATTTGTAATGTAGATGTTTAAGAAAATGTGTCATTTCTTTTTGGCACTGTCAATCTCATTTAAAAAAATTGAAAAATATTCAATCTACAAAAGGTTAGATTTCTATTGATTTCTTTCCAAACTCAGGAAACTCTATAGTACAGATTTCCGTGTGGAGTTTCTCAATACATTCATGAACATAGCACACATGAATATTCCAATAAGGGCTGTGTGCACACCTGTCACACAGAGCACTGACAACAAATCCAGTCTGCTGGTACCAGTAAAACAGGACTTTTGCCACTTACACTGAAATTTCCTTAAATGTACCTGATTAATAAAAGGCAACAATACATATAAGACTATAAGAGAGTAAATGGACAAATAATGGGTTTTATCTTCATTAAAATTTCTTAAACATTGAGTAATGCATGGACTTGGGGTTGTAAACAAACTGTCGTCATTACAAGAGTTTTCTGTCATGAATTAAGCCCTGTATTTAATCTGTTTAAATCTGAGAACAATTAAAATGAAACGAGATTTTTTTTTCTTTTCATCATCAAGGGACAGAGATAAAAAGGGTAAGAGGACAGTGTCAAAGGCAGTTGTTGTTGTTGTTATGTGCCATCCAGTCGTTTGTGACTCATAGCGACCCTATGTATAAGAGCCATAAACGCCGTACTATCATGTGCCGTCTCAAACACACTCATTCCCACCACTCAACTCACAGAATCAATCCATCTCATCGAGGGCCTTCCTCTACTGTGCCGTCCCTCCACTCTCCCAAACATGATGTCCCACTCCAAGGACCAGTCCCTCCTTGCAACATGCCCAAAATGTCAGATGAAGCTGCAGAATCCTTGATTCCAAAGAGCATTCTGGCTTCACCTTCCCCAGGACAAACCTGTTTGTTCTCCTAGAAGTCCATGGTATATTCAACACTCTTCTCCAGAACCCAATGCAATTCATCTCCTGATTTCCTGGTTGCTGTTACCAAGAGTGTTGACTATGGAACCAAGTAAACGAAAATTGTTAACTATCTCAATCTCTTCACCATCCATACGGATGCTGCCAATTGACTCAATGGTGAGAATCTTTGTTTTCTTGATGTTTAGCTTCAATCCATATTATAGGCTGCAGTCCTTGACCTTCTGCAGCAAGCGCTTCATGTCCTCCTCACTTTCATCATACAGGGTTGTGTCATCTGTATAACCCAGGTTGTTGATTATTTTTCCACCAATCCTGATGCCACATTCTTCCTTGTTCAGCCCAGAGTCTTGGATGATACGTTCTGCATACAGATTGAAAACATATGGGGACAGAATACACCCCTGACAGACCCCCTTATTGATTTTGAACCATGTAGTGTCGCCTTGCTCTGTTCTGACAAATGCCTCTTGGTCCAAGGTTTTGCATTAGCACAACCAAATGTTCTGGGATTTCCATTCTTCTCAGAGTCAGCCATAGTTTGTTGTGATCTATACAGTCAAAGACCTTTACATAGTCAATGAATCACAGATAGGCTGTAGTTGGAGAAATATAAATCTATTTCTTATTTGTTCTTCTCAAAAAATAGTCATTAATATAGTCTATTCCTCTTGTTTATTAATTTCTAAAACAGAGCATATATCTCTGGTATTGCTTACTATTTTTTTCTGTGATCTCATACTTCATTGATTATCTTCTTTTTCTTTGTTTTTAAATTATTATACTAGTTTATTTACAAAATTGGAATACATTGTTTTCAGACCAGATTCTTCCAATTTCCTCACACCCCACTCATCAAACTGTACAAATTCGTGGTTAATTCCCTCTCTAGCACATCCTCATCCCTCTACTTCCCCCTTTCCCTTGGATCCTCATATTCATTCTACAATATTTGTTTAAATAAACCAGAATTCATATATTTTTTACTTAAATATTTTTTAATTTATTTTTTACCTGTTTTATTACTTTAAAGGGAAGTTTACAGAGACTTAGGGTTTCCACTCATTCATTGTTGCACTTTTCTCCCTGCCCACCCCCTCCCCCAATTCACTCATCTCTTTGAAAATGAAAAGAAAAACTAATTCCTTGTTATGCAATCTCTCCCATCAAGTCTACTCCACTATGCAGCCTTCACTCTGGAATTCTATAATGACAAGAGTATCCATTCATATATCCCTTTAAAACAGTTCTTTTTCTCATCTGTTTCAATTCAATATACGTTATTCCTTCCCTCCTTTTCTATCTTCCCTTAACCCTGATGTCAGTCTCATTCTACAACAGTGGCCCTATGCAATATTTGTCCTTTTGTGACTGAGATATTTCACTCAGCATAATGTCCTCTAGGGTCATCCATTGTTTTCAATGCTGTATTGTATTCCATTGTGTGAATATACCAGACCTTCTCTATCCATTCCTTTATTGATGGGCACGTGGGTTGTTTCCAGCTCTTTGTGATTGCAAACAAAGCCACAGTAAACATGGATGTACATATATCTGCTTGGGTGGCAGTTATGGTTTGTTTAGGGTAAATTCCCAAGTGGAATTGTTGGTTCAAATGGTATTTCTATTTGCAACTTTCTGAGAAAGCACCATACAGCCTTCCATAGTGGTTGCACCATTTTAAACTTTCACCAATAGTGAATAGGGTTCCAGTTTCTTCACAATCTCACCAGCAAGAATGGTTCAATAAAAGAAAGCAATCAATGTAATTAATCACATTAATGTAGCAAAGAACAAGAACCACATGATCCTATCAATCGAAGCAGAAAAGGCCTTGACAAAATACAACAACCTTTCTTAATTAAAACACTCAACAAAATAGGATTAGAGGGGAATTTCTTCGACATAGTAAAAAGTATGTACACAAACCCAAGAGCCAATATTGTTCTCAATGAATAGAGATTAAAGGCATAAGAATGCCGACTATCACCTCTCCTATTCAATATTGTACTGGAAGTCTTAGCAATAGCAATAAGACAAGAGAAGGATAAAGAGGTATGCAAATTGGAAAAGAGAAGGTAAAAGTCTCTCTATGCAGATGATATGATAGTTTACTTAGAAAACTCTAAAGACTCAGCAAGAAAACTACTGGACATAGTTGACCAGTTCAACAAAGTGGCAGGATACAAAATCAACATACAAAAATCAATTGGAAATCTCTACAATAACAAAGAGAATACAGAGCTGGAGCTGCGAAAACAATACCCTTCACGATAGCTAATCATAAGATTAAATACTTATGAGTAAACCTATCTAGAAACACAAAGGATCTGTTTAAAGAAAATTGTTGTTGTTGTTATGTGCCGTCGAGTCATTTGCGAATCATAGCAACCCTATATACAACAGCCCTAAACCCTGCTCTATTCTGTGCCAATCGCATTGCCTCTGACACACCCAACACGATTACCCCAGTCACTGAATCAATCCACCTCATAGAGGGTCTTCCCCTCCTGCCCTGTCTCTCTACTCTACCCAGCATGATGTCCCTCTCCAAAGACCTGTCTCTCCTTTCACCATGTCCAAAGTATGTCAGACGAAGCCCCAGGATCTTTGCCTCCAAGGAGTAGCCTGGTTTAACACTCTCTAGGATGAATATGTTTGTTTTCTTGGCAGTCCATGATACATTCAATACTCTTCTCCAGCACCACAGCTCAAAGACATCAATTCTCCTTCTGTCCTCCATAGTCATTGTCCAACTCTCTGATGCATAACATGTGATTGCAAAGACCATGGCCTGTATCAGGCGCACCTTCATCGCCAAAGAGACACCGTTGGTCTTGAGTACTTTAGAGAGGTCCCTAACAGCAGAATTTCCCATCGCAATACTTTTTTTATTTCCTGGCTACTGGTACCAAGAGTGTTGACCATGGACCCGAGCAAACTGAAGCTGTGAACAATCTCAATCTCTTCGCCATCCATCCTGATGCTACCGATTGGTCCGGTGGTGAGAATTTTTGTCTTCTTGACATTGAGCCTCAGTCTATACTGAAGGCTGCAGTCCTTGACCCTCTGCAGTAAGTGCATGAGGTCCTCCTCAGTTTCAGCGAGCAAAGTTGTGCCATCTGCATAACGCAGATAGTTCATAGATCGTCCACCAATCCTAACGCCACACTTCTCCTCCTAGAGCCCAGCCTCTTGGATAATCTGCTCTGCATACAGGTTGAAAAGGTGTAGAGATAGGACACATCCCTGGCATACACCCTTCCCAATTTTGAACCATGCAGTGTTGCCCTGCTCTGTTCTGACGACTGCCTCTTGGTCCAAGTATAAGTTTCGCATTAGCACAATCAAATGTTCTGGGATTCCCATTCTTCTCAGAGTCAGCCACAGTTTGTTGTGATCCACGCAGTAAAATGCCTTTGCATGATCAATGAAACACAGATAGACATTCTTCTGGTATTCTCTGCTTTCAGCTAAGATCCATCTAACATCAGCTACAATATCCCTAGTACCACGGCCCCTTCTAAACCCAGCCTGGACTTCTGGCAGTTCTATGCTGATGTACTGTTCCAGTCGTTTTTGGATAATCTTCAGTAGAATCTTGCTTGTATGTGAAATCAATGATATAGTTCTGTAGTTTCCACACTCAATTTGGTCGCCCTTTTTTGGGATGGGAACAAATATTGATCTCTTCCAGTCAGTTGGCCAAGTTGTTGTTCTCCAGATTTCTTGGCCAGGAAGACTCAATATTGTGAAAATAATAATACTACAAAAGGCAATTTACACATTAGATGCAATACCAATAACAATACCAATTCCATTCTTCAAAATGATGGAAATGGCAATCTCCAATGTCATTTAGAATGGAAAGAGGCCCAGAATAAGCAAAGCACTCCTTAAAAAGAGAAACAAGGTAGGAGGCGTCTCACTCCCTGATTTCAAATCATATGACACTGCCGTTGTGGTCAAGACAGCATGGTACTGGTACAATAATAGACACATAGATCAATGAAATAGAATTGAGAACCTGAAAATCAGCCCATATACCTATGGACAACTGATTTTTGACAAGGAGATGAAATCAGTTAAGTGGTGAAAAGACAGCCCTTTTAACAAATGGTGTTAGCAAAATTGGAAAACCATCTGCAGGGAACTCAAGCAAGGTCCACACCTCACGCCATAAACAAAAACCAACTCAAGGTGGATCGTGGACCTAGGACCAAAACCAAGGACTATAACCTTCATTAAATAAAAGTTTGGAAGAACTTTAGACATCCTAATCCACAGTCTTCATTAACAGTCTTCCAATCATCCTGAAAAATCTACAACCAGGAGAGGATAAAATAGATGAATGGGACCTTCTAAGAATCAAATCCTTATGAACATCAAACACCTTCTCCAACAGGGTAAAAAGAGAAGCCACAGACTGGAAAAAAGTATTTTGTGATGTCATGTCAGATAAAGGACTTATGTCTAGAATTTATAAAATTCTTGAGCACCACAACAAGATAAAATAACCCAATTAAAAAATGGGCACAGAATATGAACAGACACTTCAGTAAAGAAGACATTCAGATGGCAGACAAAACATGAAGAAATGTTCAAAATCCCTAGCTCTAAGGGAGATCATCTCCTCCCATTAGAAATAGCAAAATTTAACAGAACAGCAAACATACAATAATGGTTTTATACAATATTTGTCCTTGTGGGACTGTTAGTTCACTCTGCATAGTGCTCTCCAGTCTTTCCCAAGTTATGAAATAATTAAGAAAATCATGGCTCCTAATTTCTGTTTAGTATTCCATTGTGTGAATGGATCATAATTGCTCAATTTATTCTATTGTGGTTGTACCTCTGGATTGTTTCCATGTTCTTGAGATGGTGAATAACATTGCTATGAACACTGTTATATAAGTCTCTCTGCCTCAGTTCTCATTTTCTCAAGATGTATTTCAAGCAATGGAATAACTAGGTCATATAGAATTTCTATGTTCAGTTTTTCGAAGAAGTGCCAAACTGCCTTCCAGAGTGGTTGTACAAATTTATAATTCCACCAAATATTTGTAAGACTTCCTATCTTGCCACATCACTTCCAACATTTATTGCTTGCTGTCCTCTTTAATTTTGCTGCTGTTTCTGGAGTGATATGGTATCTCATTATGGTGTTGATTCACATCTGTCTTATTGCCAGTGATTTGGAGCATTTCTTCATGTGTCTGTTCATCATTGGAAACTCTTTCTCTGTGAAAAATCTTTTTCCATGTGTTTTGCCCATTTTGTAATTGGATTATCAGTCTTTTTCTTGTGGAGGCCCAGGAGTATTCAGTAAACTTTTGTTATGAGTTGCTTTCTCAGATGGTATTACCAAATGTTTGTTCCCAGTCAGTGGGTTTTCTTTTCAATCTGTTGTAAAAAGTTTTTGATGCACAAAAGGACTTAATCTTTAGAAGGTCCCATTCATCAAATTTATCCTCTTCAGATTGTGCACTTCTGGCTGTATTTGGAAGTCTCTTTATATCACAGAATAGGTCTTCTAGGTGCTGGAATCTAAGTTGGAAGTCATCTGGAGCAACCAGATTCTACAGGGGTTTGTTTTCTGGTTCTGGTGATACTTAGGGTAGAATATTTACTTGACACTGGGTGTGAGTTGACTTTATTTGGTCTCCTATTTAAAAAGGCTTTTGGGCCCTTGAATCTGATTTTAATTGTTTTTGGTCAAACATTTTTCTAAGTGATATAGTACTGGTCTGTCCATTTACTGTACAGAGGTAACGCATGGTTGCTATGATGTTAAACACTGTGACACTGATGTGTCAAATGCAATAATGGTTAACCATGGTGGACAGCATTTTGAGCTCTCTGGTTAAAACAAGCTTGGAAGCAGGAGTGGCATTCACTTCCAAAATAGTTTGCCTCTGGAAACTCTGTATACTTGGAGAAACTAAAGTTATGTGTTCAGATCTTTCGTTCATAGGGTCACTATGAGTTGTTTACAACTTGATGAATCTTAACAACAACAATAACAACAACAATAGGTCTTCTAGGCTTGAACCTAGATTGTCTCTTATGAACTTTGTGGTTTTGGGTTTTACTCCCAGTTTCCTGATCCACCTTGAGTTGATTATTTTTTGGTATAGCGTGAGATGTGGACCTTGGTTCAGCTTTCTGCAGATAGAAGTCCAGTTTTGCCAGCACCATTTGTTGAAGAGGTTGTCATTTTATAATTTGATAGCTTTGATTTCCTGGTTGAATAACAGTTAATCATGAATAGCTGGGTCTATTTCTGGGTTCTCAATTCTGTTCCATTGGTCTATGTGCCTGTTATTGTACCAGTATTATGCTGTTTTCGTTACTGACATGAAGTAGGTTTTAAGGTCAGAGTGTGCTATGCCTCCCACCTTATTTGGTTTCTCAGAAGTGTTTTGCTTATTAAAGATCTCTTTCCTCTCTAATAAACTTGAAAATTTCCCATTCAATGTCTTTGCAAAATGAATTTGGTATCTGTATTGAGATTACATTGAACATGTAGATTGCTTTTGATAGGATTGTAATTTTCATGATATTGAGTCTCTCTATCCATGAAGCAAGAGTGGCATCCTCTTCCTAAATAGCAATCCTTCAGAAACTCTATGAACTTTGATAAATATTGGTAGCTATAGAAAGGCTTCAGACGTTTTGTTGATAGGGTCACTATGAGTCATGCTTGACTAGAAGGTAATCGACAACAGTAACATCCATGAGAAGGGTACATGTTCACATTTCTTTAGGTCTTTTCTTGTGTCTTACAGATATACTCTATAGTTTTCTTTGTATAGGGCTTTTGTATCTCTAGTTAGAGTCACTCCCAAGTTTCTCAATTTGTGTTTGGCTATTGTAAATGATATTGCTTTCCTAATTTCCTTCTCTAATTTCTCTTTGTTTTTGGAGAGGAATCCTACTGATTTTTGGATATTGATCTTATATCCTGCTTACTATTTCAAAACCACAGTGGTGTGAGTGGTTTTCTGTATATTCTTTCACTCATGCACCTTTTCTACTTAGCCTTTTTAAATTTTATACTGATTTATTTACAACGCTTGAATACATTGATTTTTCACAAAAGATCCTTCCCATTTCCCTCACCCCCCAACCCACCGAATTGTTTAACTCTATGATTAACATACCCTGCCCCCGTCCATTACTTATGCACCTTTCCAGTGTGTAAATCAAAGTGTAAGCTGGACTGCAAGATGGTGTACTTTCTGGTTACTAATTTATTCAGTAAGTAGCCTAAGGAAAATAAGATGGTTATGATGGTTATGTTGTTGTTGTTGTTGTTGTTATTTGCCGTCGAGTCGCCTGCGACTCATAGCGACCCTATGTACAACAGCCCTAAACTCCGCTCTATCCTGTGCCAATCGCAGTGTCTCTGACACTCCCATCCCAATTATCCGAGTCACTGAATCAATCCACCTCATAGAGGGCCTTCCTCTCCTGCGCCGTCCCTCCACCCTCCCAAGCATGATGTCCCTC
>NW_006400250.1:235031-239208 GCF_000299155.1 Elephantulus edwardii | reverse complement strand
GTATCAGACGCACCTTAGTCTCCAGAGAGACACCACTGCTCTTCAGCACTTTGGAGAGGTCCCTAACAGCAGACTTTCCCATGGCAATGCGCCCTTTAATTTCCTGGCTGCTGGTGCCAAGACCGTTGACTATGGAGCCAAGCAAACTAAAGATGTGTACAATCTCAATCTCTTCACCATCCATAAGTTACTAAAACACTTTGCCATTGCAGATATTTTTACCTATGTTTATTAAAAATTACTGTATTCAGGACACGTTTCTATCCTCCTGCTAACCTATCTTGTGTTCAAAGTATGCATTATTAGCAACTATGATCTTCTTTCTAAAATGTTCTCTAATAAATTTGGGGGAATGCTACAGGTTAGGAGCGATACTTAGCACTCCAGACACAGTTATTTCTTTCATATCAAAAGAATTCCTTTATTTATTAGACTCTAGTCAACTGCCAAAGAATTTCTCAATACTGTGGCTCCATATACTTTTTCAGTATTAACTCAGTATCTTTTGTTTGGAAATGGCAAAAGGGAATCTACACTGCCTGGGTCCAGTTTCTTGAAGAATCTTATTATTAACCTTTTGTTCAATATTTTGCTCTTTAAAATGATTACATTTTCATTTTATTTCTTGTAATGCTTTTTATTAATTTTACATTGATTTGCCTATAAGTTCATATACATTGCTTTCACACCAGATCCCCCCACCTCCCCAAACAACTCCCCATTCCAGCCATCAAACCATGTGATTCCATGATTACTCTCCACCCATCCCCATTCCTCTGTTCCCTATCTTAGATCCTCATACACATTTTACTAGATATTTCTATAATAATGGTCTTATACAGTGTTTGTCCTCATGGGACTGAGTTAGTTCACTTTGCATAATGTTCTCCAGTCCCTCCCAAGTTAGGTAGTGACAAAATCATGGCTCCTGTGTGCTGCATAATATTTCATCATGTGAATGTACCATAATTTTTCAATCTATCTAATTGTGGTTGGACATTTGTGTTGTTTCCTTGTTCTTGCAATTTTGAATAGTGCTGCTACGAACCTAAGTGTAAAAATATCTCTTTATACCTCAGCTCTCATTTTCTCAGGGTATATTCCAACCAATAGAATAGCTGAGTCATAGGGAATGTCTATGTTCAACTTTCTGGGGAAACACTAAACTCCTTTCCAAAGTAGTTTTAGCATTTTAAAATCCCACCAAAATTGTGTAATAGTTTCTGGCTCATCACATCCTCTCCAACATTTAGTATTTGCTGCCCTTTTAAATTTTGCCACTGCTACTGAAATGAGAGGGTATCTTATTGTGGTTTTAATTTGCATCTCTCTTAATACCAGTGATTTTGAATATTTTTTCATGATGTTGACCATTTGAATATCTTCCTCTGTGAAAAATTCTTTCCATGTCTTTTGCCCATTTTGTAATGGTGTTATTAGTCTTTTACTTGTGAAGGTCCTGTAGAATTCTGTAAAATTTTGACTCTTGTCTAAAATTGTATTATTAAATATTCTTTTTTTTTTTCTTAATCAGTAGGTTTTCTTTTCAATCTGCTGAAAATTGTTTTTGATGTGCAGAGGGATTTAATCTTTAGAAGGTACCATTCATCATTTTTTAAGCTTTTTAAAAAAAATTTTATACTGCTTTGCTTACAAAGTTCGTATATATTGTTTTTCACAAATGATTCATCAATTTTATCCTCTCCAGACTGGGTGTTTCTGGCAGTATTTGGCATTTCTGATTTCATAAGTTCTATCCCAGTGCACCGAAGAAAATGCTGAAGAAATTGCTTAACAGTGCATACTACTATCTCCAATTATTTTCTTCCTTTAGCCAAGGTGAAAATTAATTTATTTATAAATATGAGTGATGAAAGACTTATATTTATCAAGAGTACCTTTTTTTCTGTTGTAATTATAAATAATTATATTTTCCCTTTATTTTCAAAATCAATCAGTTTGGGGCCACAATATTACTGTGCTGAAATTGAGATAGCGAGTTAAACATAATCATAGTCTTTTTATTACCCAATCTGGAATATAATCTTGCAGAATCACTATTGCTCTTTTGAAACACTCTTGATTATTGTTAAATAGAGGGGTTCCAAATGAGTGAAGGGCGTTATTTCCTCCTTCTATACTTTGGCCTCTACATCATGCCTTCAAGACTTTAATTTTCTACGATAAGCATGTTTTTAACATTTTTTTGTAATTTTTATAGCAAGCTAGTTTTAATTACTTTTTCCTTAGTCTGGTCCAATATTCAGTCTTTATAGTCAAAATTCCTATTTGATAATAGATAACTTACTACCATCTAATTTATAAATGATTAGGGTTTGTCATTTCCCTATTTAGGGTTTTCATTTGTCATTTTAGTTAATTTTTAAAGGAAGGTGGGAATGCATCATACAAATTATCTTGTGTATGGTATTGAAATTCTTTCTGCATGAGATGAAAAACTTACAAATTGTGGTATATGTATTATCTGACATTAACCACTTAAGACTTTCTTAGAATGACCAACAGGATGAAAAATGGGAAAACCATTTACAAAATAGATCTTATATTAAAGCTTAAATTTTAGCTTATGTTAAAGCTTAAATTTTAGCAGCTAGAACTCTCTCTTTTGGGTTATCATTATGTTGTGAAATTGAGTAGTGACATCAACTTTATAATTCTGTTCCATGAGTTAGTTTACTGAAGAAAACAAGACAAACAAACAAAACCAGTGGGATAAAAGTAATAAGATTCTATGAATGAGATATATAAGAAATTAGAGGGGGAGGTAGAGAATAGCAACAACTCAGTAATCTGAACTCTTCTGCACGGTACAGAATATTAACAAAACCAACAGATATTTACCTGGATAATTATTGTGTCCCCTTGTTAGTATTATCTTCTTTTAATTTTTCTTTCTCTCCTATTGTTATAAGAAGAAACTAGAAGTTATTGTCCTCATTAAGTTGTCATGTAACAGGAGGAACAGTGACAGCAGCAGTTTTAGTTCTGATACTTTTGAAAGGTTGGCAGAAGTGGAGGAGGGAGGGGAATTGCATTAAAGAAAAGTTGTGTTCTGAAGTCAGAGAATGTTCCTCTACTTCTTAAGAAGTTCTGCAGGACTGCTGTAGATGATGACAGGGCTTCAGATGGGACTAACATGGACTTAGTACATACTAAATTCACAGTTTACTAGCAGAGCCTTTCCAATATAAATCTCATTGTAAAAAAGCAGAAGGACAATATCTTAGTATATACTGAATTTTTAAAAATCTGCTATGATTCTGAATTATTGCCTTCCTTCTAGAGTAAATGGAGGATATAAAAGAAGAAGATGATGAGATTTTCTTCCTTTAGATTTTATGTCCTAGATTTTGGAGATATTTTAGTTTTCTGTGTAAGATAACTGACTTTATAAAGGTAATGCCTATAAATCATGGATTTTTGAGATTCTAAGATAATTTAAGATCCTGATTTCCAGAGTAGAGACTATAATTTTTTCTCTCAATGTCCTTTGGTGATTTTGATGAATACAGAAGTCTGAAACCACTGACCAAGTCTTTCTTTTGAAATATTTGAATAATATCTCAATGTCATTGCTATCTGGATTATAAATATTTTCAGATGCTGAAAGAGATCATCAGTAAATTACTTGTAACTTTTAATAGGGTTTTTTCAAGACTGTAAAATGACAGATCTTTTCCCCAAAGCTGTTGGTGAGTTTGAACTTCTGACTTTTAGGTTAGAAATTTAGTGTGTAACTATTTTATCCCCAGTGATTTATCCATCTCAGAAACTCAAATGCATTACTATTGAGCCAAGATTGAAGGAGGAAAATGGAATACTGAAAAATACATGACCCAAATTTAACCTACATTTTCTCTATTTTACTCTGCTGTGTATAAAATAGTTAAAAAAAGTCTAGTTTTAAGTTTGATCTTTTGTTTTACAGAGTTCTGTTCTCTTCCTTCAAACCTTCTGCAAAATTTCATATTTTTTTATTATTAAATTTTATTAGTTTCAATGAACATTCACAGGGATTCTGGGCTTTCACTCCTTCATTGCCGCACCATTCTCTCCACCATCCTCCCCAGTTTGTTCTTCTTCCCCGCCATCCGAATGTCTGTTTTAATTATCCAATTGCCACAGTGCTTGTCAAAGTCAGTTCTGATTAATCTCC
>NW_006400250.1:220061-232031 GCF_000299155.1 Elephantulus edwardii | reverse complement strand
GTGAGTTTTGCTACTGGTTTATCGATTTTGTTGACCTTTTCAAAGAACCAACTCCTAGTTTTGTTGATAGTTTCATTTGTTTTTCTGTTTTCTATTTCATTTATTTCTGCTCTTGTTTTTATAATTTCAGTTTTTTTTAAAGGGTGTCGGGTTTTCTTGCTCTTCTTTTTCAATTTGCTGGAGATATTGTGTTATAGAGCGTCGCCCTCGCGCTCAAAATTTCATATTTATAAAATAAATGGTGACTTCAAGGTTTTTGTTTTAATTTAAATTCCACTCTAATCTCTGCGCTGCAGTGTAGATAGTTGAGAGTTAATTTATTTTTCTTTTCTAAGATGTCACTGAGTGTAAATTGTTTTCTGCCCATCTAGAAGATTTCTCTTTCTTAATGTTATAGAGAACATGAACTCATTGAGCTGACATGAGTAAGGGTAATATAATATTTGGTTTCATAGGTGATATATAGTCAGAGTTTAAAATCAACAGAGATTAGTATCCTGAAAGACAATTTATTGTGTTTACTGTTATTATATATAATTTTTCCTGGATGTTTTAATAAAATATTTGCCCATCCTACACCATACTTATTTTTCTTATGTTTTGAATCTTTTGTTGCATCTACTGCATATTTTGTCTTTCAACCTAAGAAGATCCTCTTTCAAAATGATATAAAAATATTATTTAAAAACTCGTATGGTTTTCATTGGCTAATTTTAAAAAAATAAGTAATCTTACTATTCTTCCAATCTTTTCTTTCTCTGGAATCTGTGCATAATCCTGTTTACCTGGAGGCTTTGCTGGTATTTGAAATACCAATGGTATAGTTACCATTGTCATGGCAACACTAAATCATTACAATAAAAACTGATAGATGTGTGGTAAACTGTAGTACAGAGAGATAAAAATGAATTGTACTGACTGAAAAAAATCCAGCAAATTTAGAGGGAAGGTCCTTATTCATGTTGTTATTGATGCTAAACATGCAACCAAGATGCATTAATAGTAATGGGTGAGTGAAATGAAAAAGTTGAGAACAAAGATGAAAGTACTACTTGGTGACAGAAATGAGGGTGGAGACAGAATGATAGAATTTTGCACAAAGAATGTTTTCTTAATTACAAGTAACTTTTATAAGAAACACAAATTATGGTTATAATTATAGATTTCACCTGATGATCCTACACAGGAATCAGATAGATTATATCTGTGGAAAGAATCATTGGAGATGCTCCATATCTACTGTGAAAACTGTCAAAAAGACCATAAAGTACTCATATGCAAGTTGATGCTTAAGTTAAAAAAAATAATTCACAAGAACCAAAATTCAAACTTGAGTGTATCCCACATGAATTTCAAAAACCCTTAGGAACAAGTTTGAGGTCTTTAGCATGAATGAACGAATACCAGATGAGCTGTGGGAACATATCAAGAATAACATCCAGGAAGAATGCAAAAGGTCATTACAAAGAGAGATGAGGAAGAAAAAAAATCAAAGATGAATGTCAGAAGAGACTATGAATACTGCACTAGAATTCAGAGAATCCAAAACAAAGAAAATAAATTAAGAAGTTAAAGAGTTGAACACAGTATTTCAAAGGGCAGCATGGGGAGACGAAGTATTAAAATGAAATGAGAAAAGAGCTGGAATCAGAAAACCAAAAAGCATGAACTCACTCAGAATTTCTTAAGCTAAGAGAAATGAGCAAATTAAGACTCAGTGGGCCAAACTTAAGGATGTTATGGGCAGAATATTGAATGATTTAGGTAGCATCAAAAGAAGATGGAGGGAATACACATAATCGCTATATTAAAAAAACAAACAAACAAACCACACACACACACACACACACACACACACACACACACACACACACACCAAAAACCTGGCTGGCACAGAGGAATTTTATGAAACACTGTATGACCAGGAGGCAATGGTGATGAAGGAGGAAGTTCAAGCTACTCTGAAGGACAATTCTAAGTTCTTATAAAAATTATTTATTATACCAGACTTGACTAATTCCTACAAGTTGAAACTGTATCACTGAGTAAATAAATTAGTTGTATTAGCTGGAGTGGAAAATAAGGAGGGGAAAAAAAACAACCAACACACCACAAACAAACCCCCCCAAAAAGCCAACAAAACACCACCAAAATTCCTGGTTCTCTCTCTTTCTCTTTCGAATTATGTAAAGCACACTATTTCTTATGTGGTAACAGATAACACTACTGGAAGTAAAAGGAAAGAAATTAGGTAAGCCAATACCTGGGTTAGAATATAGTGAATTTATGTTTCTATTTCATTGATGATTCAGTCATGTCCAGGAATAACAATACTGCTGCTCTGGACAATAGGGTTGTTTTTTTTTTAATATTCTTTCTTAATTATTTTTGATGAAAGAAAAGTTCCTATTATTACATTATTGGTGTTGCTGTTAAGTGCCGTCGAGTCGCAGGCAACTCATAGCGAACCTATGAAGGAGAGTCCTGGACGCTTGGGTGCCTTTCATCCTCTCTCCAGGTTCATAGGGTTTCTGGAGGCAAGCTATTATGGAAGCGGATGCCACTTCTTCTTCCAAGCTTGTTTTAATCGGGGAGCTCCACCCCATCTCTGTCTGCATAGGGTAGCCAACCGTTAACGCATTTGACACATCAATGTCACAATGTTCAGCGTCACAGCAACCAAAACTGACTGCAGTATGACAACTTGTACACCAGGACTATACGACCTAGAGGAATGTCTGAATAAAAACAATGAAAGACAGGCCCGAGGGCTGCGGATTAAAAGTCACCCACCTTCGGCTTGGTAGCACTGCCTTCTGTCCACTGGGCCAGCTGATCTCTCTCTCTCTCTCTATGTTGATATTATTGCTGTTAAGTACCCTCGAGTTGCAGGCGACTCATAGCTACCCTACATTATTACATTATCTACAATATATGCAATAGATTATTTATCTAAAATAAGAGAACCAATAGCAGATAAGGAATTTCTATAACATTATTCAGCAGAGTGTCACATTGAAGTTGCTGTTATGTGCCATCTAGTTGCCTACAACTCATAGTGCCCCTATGCACAATAGTTCTGAACCTTTTCCTATGCTTAGTAAATTTCATTATCTCTAACACTCCTGATCCCACTACCCTAGTTACTGTGTCAATCCATCTTCTCAAAGGTCTTCTTCTCTTCCACTGTCCTCCTATCCTTCTAGGCATAATGTTTTTCTCCAAGGATTGGTCTCTCCTGACAACATGTCCAAAGTATGTAAGATGGAGATTAAAAATCCTTTCCTCCAAGGAGAAATTCGGTTTCATTCTCTCCAAGATAAATCTGTTTGTTCTCTTGTCAGTCCATAGAATGTTAAATACTCGTCAGCATCGCAATTCAAAGGCATAGATCCTTCTTCTGTCATCTTTAGTAATTGTCCAGTTCTCTGATGTACAGCAAGTAATTGCAAAGACTATAGCCTGAATCAGGTACAGCTTAGTCTCTTTACTGTTATTGTTGTTCATTAGTACTTTGAAGAAGACCCTGGCAGTAGATTTTCCGATTGTAATTTGTCTTTTGATTTCCTGACTACTGGTGCCAAGAGTGTTGGTGGTTTTCTCAGTGGTACTGAACAATCTAAAATTATTAACAATCTCAACTTCTTTGCCCATATATGATAGTGCTGCCAATCAGTGCAGGGGTGAATCTTTCTCTTCTTCATGTTAAGCTTTAATCCATTTTGAAGACTATAATCCTTGACCTTCTGTAGCAAAACATTTAGGCCCTCATCAGTTTCAGCAAGAAAGGTTGAGCCATCTGCATAATTGTTGTTGATGAGTCTTTCTCCAACCCAGCTGCCACGAATATTCCAATCCTGATTGAAAAGGTATGCAGGCAGCACTCATTTCTGACCCAAACCTTTCCTGATGAACTATACAGTGTTTCCTTGCTCTGTTCTGATCACTGCTTCCTGAGCACAATAAGGCATTCTGTAATTCCCATTCTTCTCATAGTTAGACACAATTTATTGTGATCCACACAGTTAAACATCTTTGCATAGTAAATGAAACATATATTGCCATTTCTCTAGTACTCTCTGCTTTCAGCCAACATCCATCTGACATTTGTTATGATGTCCCTGGTGTCACAGCCTCATCTAAACCCAGCTTGAATTGCTTGCATTTCTCTGTCAATGAACATTTCCAGTCGTTTTTATATAATCTTCAGCAGGATTTTTCTTGCATGTGATATTAGTGATATTGTGCAATAATTTCCAAACTCTATTGGATCACCTTTTTTGGTAATGGAAGTAAATGTGAATCTCTTCCAGTTGGCTGGCCAAGTAGTTGTCCTCCAGATTTCTTGGCACAACTGGGTTACAATCTTCTTGGAAGCGTCAGCTTCTTAAAGTATGTAAAAATTAATATTCTATAAATTCCTCTGGTCTTTAGTTTGACACAGATAGTTGTAGAACACTTGAACATATGTAACACAAAAGAAGAAATTAAGCAGATCATATTCTTACTGGCTGAGGAATGGGACTGACATTGTCTGGGGCTTGAGTAGTCTCTTGTGCTGACTTAGATTTTGGAAGATGCTGAGGTCTGGGATTTGGTTTGAGGAGAGTAATATATATTACCAGGCTGATATGCCCCAGGGCAGGAAAGAGAAAATCCTATCACCAATTATAATTAAATTATTTCAAAAAATTGAAAAAGAAGGGACACTCTCAGAGTAATTCAATAAAGTAAGCATAACCTTAATACCATGGCCAGGCAAAAATATTAACAAAAAAGAAAACTATAGACTAATATTTGTCATGAACATAGATGCAAAAATTCTTAACAGAACCCTGGGCAAGTGGGATTTATAACAGATATACAAGAATGGTTCAACATAATAAAAACAATCAACATAATTCATCACATTAACAAAGCAAAAATAAAAACCACATAAACCTAGTAATTAATACATAAAAGGCCTTTGACAAAATCTAACACCCCTTTCTGGTTAAAACACTCATCAAAATAGGAATAGAAGGGAATTTCCTCAATATAGTGGACAGTATATATGTAAAATCAAGAAACAATTTCATTATCAATTGAGAAAGACTAAAAACATTCTCCTTGTGAACAGTGACTATACAAGGATGCCCACTGTCACCACTCCTATTAAGTATTTAAAACGGCAAGTGTAGGAAATAAGAGACTTCCAAGACACAAACGTTTTTGTTCTTTTTAATTCATTTTAATGAACATTTACAGAGATTTTGGGTTTTCTTTCATTCATTGTTGCACTATTTTCTCTACCCCCCTCCCAGTTCGTTCCCCTTCCCCCTCCCTTGAAAATCTGTTTTAATTGTCCCATTGGCACAGTGCTTGTCAAAGCCAGTTCTGTTTAATCTCCTTTGTCAGGACACAAAAGATTTTTACAAAGAAAACTATAAAACACTTCTGTGAGAAACAATAGAAGACCTAAATAAATGGAAACATACTCTCTGTTCATAGAAGGCCTAGCTTATGATATAAAGAGGCTGCAAAATATAGTCAGAAATACACAACCAGGAAAAGATAATGATGAATGAGACTTTCTAAAGATTAAATCTCTTGATGCATCAAAGACTTTTTCCAGTAGGGTGAAAAGAAAACTTACTGACTGGTGGTGGGGAAGGGGAGGGGAACAATCAAAACAAAACATTTGGCAAAAACATCTCAGACTAGGGTCTCATAACAAAAGTTTACAGAATACTACTGGGCTTTCAGAAGACTGATGACACAATTACAAAATGGGCAAAATACATGAAAAAACTTTTCACAGAAAGATATACTGAAGGCCAGATAACAAATGAAGAAATAATCCAAATCACTGGCTATAAGAGAGATGCAAATCAAAACCACAATGAGATTTCATTTCACCCCAGTAGCAGTGGCAAAGTTCAACAGGACAGCAAACGATAAATTTTGGAGAGGATGCAGTAAAGTTTGAACTCTCAGATACTGATGATGAGGTTGTAAAATGGCATAACCACTCTGGAAGTCAATTCGCATTTAATCTATTTCTTCCTCTTTGGCTTAGGTTGTTGGTGCATATATTTGAATGATAGTGATATTAATAGGTCTTCCTTGTATGTGTATGGATATTGTCCTATTCACTCACAACATTGTGTTTCAGGACAGATCTAGGAATGGTCTTTTTTACTATGAATGTGAGCCCATTTTTATTCTCTTTTTCATTTTAAACATAGTAGATCAAGAGACAATGGTGCTGAAGGAAGAAGTTCAGCTTCTTTGAAGTAATTGGCAAAAAACAAGTCCCCAAGAATTTTTTTTTTTATTATTTTTATTTTGAAGCTCCATTTTACACATTTAGTGCATAAGGCCAGGAGGGACCAGTTCTTGGATAAGGATATCATGCTTGAAAGGATGCAGGGATATCACAGGAGAGGAAGACCCTGGGTGAAATGGATTGATATAGTAACTGGGGTAATAAGGAGAGCTGTACAGAATTTAGTGAGACTGGCACAGAATAGGGCAGCCTTGAGAATGGTTGTGCATATGGTCACTATGTGTCGTAGGTGACTCAAAGACACATAACAACAAGAACAATTTCCCCTCATCTTACTAATGCCATTATTAATGAATGATCACTTTATTGCAATACCAGTTGTCCTCAGTTGATTCCAACTCCTGGTGATTTCATTTGTGTTATTCTAGAGTTTTACTTCACTGTGTTTGAATGAATGTATTTTCAGATGTAGATCACCAGGACTTTCTTTCAAAATACGTCTGGGTAGACCTGAATGCCTTACCTTTCAGTGAGGAGTAGAGTAGTGTAATTGTTTGTAGTATCAACCTGCATAAAATTGTCTTTCCTTTGTTGTGTGGTTCATTTTGTCTTTCACATGGACCAGTAAAAAATCTGGTAAAGAGGAAAGAAAAAAGACAGAAGAGAAAGAAAAGAGAGAGAGGGATATCAGAGAGACACTAAACATTACACTAAAGCATCAAGAAGCCAAAACAAATGGAAGGAATCAGAAAATTTTTATGGTGCTGAACAGAAATTTTTAACTGACAGCCTGTCAAGATAAAGCAAAGTACTATAAGGAAATGTGGAAAATGCTGGAGTCAGAAAATAAAAATCAATGAACTCCCTAGGCATTTCTTAAGCTGAAGGAACAGGAAAACAAATTCAAGCCTCAAGTTGCAATACTTAATGGGCAAAATATTGAATGATCGAGGAAGCACCAAAATAAGATAGAGGGAATACATGGAGTCACTCTACCAAGAAGAACTGGCTTGACATAGAATTTCATTAAATAACATATATTCATATGGATGAGGATATTTTAAATGAATTTTTAAAAATAATTTATCAACTATATTCATAATATGCAATGACAGCAGTATTTTTTTTATCTTGATGTAGCATGTGTGGTTTATGGCACTTCTTGCACACTAGTAGTGGTCACTGTAGGGAATGTCCTGTATTTGAACTTTTGCAGGAACAGTCATATATTTACCCTGTCTGGTTAAAGGCAGGCTAATTCTTCAAAAATAAGAGATATCAGTTGCACCTTTCAACTCAGAAGCAAAGAAGAAACAATAATTGAATTCGTGTAGATGACAAATTATTATAATAAAATGTTTGATTCACTGAGGTTTGCACTTTACAAATTAGGCCATAAACAAGCTTAGGTCTTTGTTAGTCCTACTTGCCTGCCAATTCTACAAAGCTATTCCCTCAAATGTAGTGGTAAAACCACTCTCTAAGAGTTATACAAAAAGGTACAAATCAAGAAATTTTAAAAAATCATTCTGATGAAAGAGTCTCTATGACTAGGAGCCTTGGAACATACTCAAATCCAGTAAAAATGATCAGCTAATATATACATCAAGATCTTGTTGTGTACCTTCGAGTCAGAAACAACCCATAGTTGAGCCTCCAGGGAATTTTCAATGGCAGTTAATTGCACAGGCAAAGTTAATCTCCCGTGGAGCAGCTGGTGGATTTGAACAACATGCATACAGGATTGTGGCACAGCTTCTTGCCACTAGGCCACCAGTCTTCTCTATTCATCAAGATATCACTGAAAAGAATAAGAACCTACTTAAACTATTTCAGTTTTCTCTTCCTTCATTTATTTAAATCCTTATCAATCACATTTCTGAAGTTACAAGCATCACAATATTAGGAACCTGAGAAACTCAGCTTCAAGATTTGGCAGAACAGCAAGAGATACAAATGTGTAAGAAATATTATCGTTATCATGTGTAAACTTTTATAAAAGAAGCATTTCATATTATAATAGAAATTTAATTAGCAGAGAGAAGGAAACATACATTAGGGTTAGGGTTAGAGTAATTAAAAAAAGGATGTTTGGAGGAGATTTTATTTGACCTTGTTCTTCAGGATTAACGCTTGTAGTTACTTCTAACATTATTTGTTCATGTTGTAAGGAGTGACCAGTTCTTGGAAAAAGACATCATGTTGGGAAAACTAGAGGATCAACAAAAGGTAGGAGAATGCTCAAGGAGATTAATTAACACAGTGATTTCTCATTATATTGCCTGAGCATGACAGAAACCATGGCAGTGGTAGAAGATTGGGCAAGGGTCTGCTATTTTGACTAGAGGGTTGCTATGATCTGTAGTCAGCTTGACTGAAGGCTTCTAAGAGGAAGAGTAACAAATTGTAGCTTCTAACTGGGACCTAAATAATTGTCAATGATATTTGAAAGGTATTATAAAACACAAATTGTTTGTTATCACTCATTATTAACATGACATGGACTTATTTAGAGCTGACAATCTTACCCAAGAATGAGACAATTTTCAAGTAGAAAGGCTCAAAGATATTTAGGTGGAAAAGTGCGCGTAATTCAATGTGACCAGATGTGGGGGAATTTCTAATAGGGAGCTCAGGTGACCTAGTGGTAAGAAGCTGTGCTGTATTCCCAAAGGCACACAGTTTGAACCCACCAGCTATTCCATGGCAGAAGGCTGGACAATCAACTCCTATGTGATTTGTTGTTGTTGTTGTTAAGTGCTGTCAAGTTATTGATAACTCATAGCAACCCTATGAACGAAAGACCTGAACATTTTTATAACTTTCATCGTTTCTCCAGGTTCATAGTGTTTCCAGAGGCAAGCTATTTCGGAAGTGGATGCCACTCCTGTTTCCAAGCTTGTCTTAATCAGGGAGCTCCACCAAACACTGTCCACCATGGTTAACCATTATTGAATTTGACACACCAGTGTCACAATGTTTAGCATCACAGCAACCACGAATCACCTCTGTACAACAAATGGACAGACCACTGCTATACCACTTAGAAGAATATTGACCAAAAACAATTAAAACCAGGCTTTAGGGCTGCAGATTAAAATCACCCACCTCTGGCTTGGTAGCATCGCTTTCTAGGCCAACTGAGCTCTCTCTATTGTTAAGGGCCATCCACTGAAAAGTCAGCTATGAGTCGGTTCCAATCTGATGGCACACAACAACTACTTAATCTGAGTGCTTATTGGATGGATGGCAGCTTATAGTATAAAATTACATTAAAGAAGTAAAAGAAAGTTTGTAAAGATCCTGAATGGCAAATGGAGACTAGCTAGTTCATTGACTTCTCCTTAGGCAAAAGATATAAATATATTTTTAATTACTTCTTCCATCATCTTTCTTAAAGCTTGGCTATCATGAATAATTCATCAGAAACTTGCTCACTTCTGGGTACTTAAAAATATAGTACAGTTCTTGAGAGAGTTGATTCCACTAAATTAATAAACAGCTTTAAGTACCTTGTTAAAGTATGTTATATGCCAATGAGTAGGAATCAACTCAAAGTTGATCCTCCAGTGAGTTTTCAGACACCAAATCTCATGGGAGAACATTGACTATCTTTCTCCCATAGACCAGTTTGTGGGTTCAAACCACCTGCCTTTGGGTTGGCAACATAACTCTTTACCCACTAGGCTGAATTTTTCAAAGTGTAAAATAATTACCACGAAAATGTAAAATGGGCATGTGAAATAATTGAAGTCACAAGTAAGATGTTGAAACTCTGAAATGAGACTTGGAAGACCTTGTTATTCAAAAGTAATTAAAAAGAAAAGCAAGCCAAAGGAACTTGATACACAAGTGACTAAAATCTAGAGGATATAAACCGTAGCATTTGGAGTATTTCCATCAGTGAAAAAAAATGTATCTTCATTGAACAAAAATCTGCAAGTATCAATCATAGTCATAAATTAAAGCATTAAACAAAATGTACAAGCCAATCACAACCCTGGAAAAATACTTAGTCAATGTTTTTGTTTATTTATAAGTTCCAACTATTTTTTTTTCCAGAAAACATGTTTAAAAATATACCATGACTCCTTTTAAGATATGTCTATGTTTAGAGTTCCTTTTAGGAAAAACATATCAAATGTTGGTGCTGTATTGTGCTGTCCAGTAATCTGAGACACATAATGACCCTATGTAAAATAGCCCTAAACCCTGCTCCTATGCCAATCTTATTGTCTCTGACCACAGTCATTGAATCAATCCATCACATATATCACTGAGGAATTTCTATTTTTTCAGAATAAAATGAGTAAAATCTGGATGACTGTTGGGAGAAAACAGTACAGTTAGAGATAGAGGTGAGGTTTAATAGAAAAACATTATTCTATATTTTATTTTTAGTTAAATATTTTTCTTGCATTTAAAATTATATAAATATTTCAAATAGTGTTTTTCTTATTAGATATGAACTTTGTATAAATATCTAACTAGTTTCCCCCTACTTTGGAAAAGAAAATAAATTAAAGATAATTTCAGGGATTCAGAAATCTTTGGAATCTGATTATTTATTTGCATATCAAGAGGCTCGGCTTCCCTTTGAGTACTTATTGTCTTTATTAATTAAATATTTTGTTTTCTTGACAAACAGATCAGTTTGTGCCATACAGCCTTTCTAATTAATTTTCCATGTAAAATTTCTGATAACTATTGTTTTCTCCTGCTTTTTATTACCCATATAGAACAACATTAGTCCATTTACAGTTGCACTGCTGGATTTATTCCCCATTCCTGCTCTGTGAGAGAAAGATGAAAGGTCTCCTTTCATGTGATAGATATTGGAATCACATTGGAGAGTTAGTCATGGGTCAGAACCTACTTGATAGGAAAAGAAGGTAAAGAACTCTTCTTGGAATGAAATAGAAGCTTGAACTTTTAATTTAAGGACCAATCAATCAAGATATATTGTTTTTGTTATGTGTCATTGAGTCAGAACTGACTATAGGTGACCCACAAGTGAGTTTTCAGAGACTATAATTCATACAGCAAGAGACTGTCTATCTTTCTCCACAGATCACTTGGTGGACTTGAACACTGCACCTTTCGATTTTCAGTGCAACCCCTTACAACAAGGCCACCAGAATTCCAATAAGATATACTCACCAAATAACATAAATGTTTGAATATATGAAGAAGAATGTGACATCAAGATGGTATAAAAACTCATAACAACCTACAGTATTCAGATGGCACATCCTGAAAAGAAATTAAAAAAAAAACCAAACAACTTACTGAAGAAGATCAAAGCCTTCAAAACTTAAGAAAACAAAAATCCTCACATCTAGATCAATTTCACGATAAATGGACAAAAAGTACATGTTATCAATAATTTAATTTAATAATAATTTAATAATAATTTAACTTGAATCTGCAATTTACACCCATGGAAACAGTAATTAAGAATAAAATTAAAGCAACTAGAATAAAAACTTAAAATTCTAAAATAAATAGTCTCAATGATACCAATATTGTGACCTATGATTTTTTCGTTAAGAAAAAATTGTTAGATTTTTCTGGAACCTACCTGTACTTCCAATCATATGGATATCAGACTTTCATTTTACTATCATGTCCAGGGACTTACAAATTTGAGTAATTAAGAACAAAGGATCCCTTTTAGATATGACCATTCTATTATCCAAAAA
>NW_006400250.1:202128-218921 GCF_000299155.1 Elephantulus edwardii | reverse complement strand
TTTAGCGCTCTTGTACATAGGGTCGCTATGAGTCGCAAGGCACATAACAACAACAACAACATAACTTAATAAAAAGAGCAAAATCCAGGCCATAGGGATCATAGTGCAACTTCTTGGCACTAGGCCACTAGAGCTAAAATATAAGTTATTAAATTTATTTATTTATTATTAAATAAAGGTGGCAAATTGTATGTCTTATCCCATAAAAATGCATGAAAATTTCTTTCCACATCTGTGGCCCAGTTGCATTTAGTCGTTGTTGCTGGGATGAGATCTCATTATTATTTTGACTTGCATCTCTCTGATAGCTATACATTTTGAACATTTCTTTATGTTTTCGTTGGTCATTTGAATTCCTTCTTTGTTTCATTGAATGTGCCCATTAGTGATTAGGTTGTTTGTTTCTTGTTGAAGTACTAGAGCATTCTACAATTATAGATATGAGTCCCTTATCAGATGTGTCATTGTCAATTATTTTTCCCAGGCTATGGGTTTCATTTTTACCATTTTGTAGGAGTTCTTTGATATGGATGGGAATTTTATTTTTAGACTATGTTGTTCACCTATTTTATCCTCTCCTGATTGCTATTTTTTTTTTATACTTAGAAATCTGTTCACGCTATAGGTTAGGAATTCTTCCTACTTTTTCTCTGAAGAATTTTAAACTTGTTGGGCTTATGCCTAGGTCCTTCCTCAACTTTGAGCTGATTTTTGTGCATGATATGAGGAATATGAACAAAAGGCCTGAAGCCTTTCTAAAACTATCAACATTTTTCAAAGTTCATACAGTTTCCAAAGGCATGTTGTTTAGGAATTGGATGTCACTCCTGATAGGTCCTGTTTCAATTTCTGCAGATGGTTTTGCTAGCACCATTTATTTAAAAGGCTGCCATTTCCTCACTTCAGGAAAAAAATCACTGATTTTGTATTTTAGTCAATTTTTTAGGGTGATATCTTGCTTCTGTTTTGTAAGAAGTTGGAAGTAGTCTGTCATGTCACTGTTATGATAGAGATTTTATTGCCTGAGATTCTAACAGGTCTTAAGTTTGATGACTGAAGCTGAGGAGCTTTACTGCTCCAGAGGAGAAAAGAGCAACTTGCCTTTCTTAAACAGTTCTATAGTCCCTGAGCTCATAGTAAGACTTATTGTAGTTTGGGATCTCAACATTTCATGGACTTGGAGGATGACACCTTCTGGTTGTATTTCTTTTTCTCTGGTCTTAAGGCAAAGTTTATCCTGGCTATAGAGTTCACCAGGAAAGAAATTACTCCCTTTCCCAGGGCAATGGGTAAGTATGCCACAGCTGGGGAGCTCACCTGAATGAGAACTTGTCCGCCTTCTGTTTCTTCCTCTGGGGTCCTGAGACAAAGTTATGTGGCTGAGGAGCTTGTTCTGTCCTTAATTTTTCTTTGCTAGTCCAATGGCTGGTAGAAATGTCCACCCTGGCTGAGGAGCACACTGTGAAAGAATCAGATATACTTTTAGTAGCAATATTTAGAGTGGTCAATTGATGCTTTTAAGTGATTGAGTATATAATTTTGATAAGTCAATTTTAATTAGTGATGAATTTAAGAGTCAAATCTGCATCATACCAAACGCATACACACACACATGCAGTGCATCACATGCTCCTTGGAGAAGGACATCATGCTTGTGAGGGTGGAGGGAGAGTGCAGGAGGGGAAGACCCCCTATGAGGTGGATTTATTCAATGACTGTGGTAATCAGGATGGGTGTATCAGAGACAGTGTGATTGGCACAGGACAGAGCAGAGTTTAGGGCTGTTGTACATAGGGTCTCTATGAGTCTCAAGCAACTCGACGGCACATAACAACAACTAAAACAAATAATAATAAAGATAACAACAATTAAAAACCCCAAAAACAAACCCACAACCATGTAAGACACACAGATGCCAAGTAAACTGAAAGACAGTATGATGTTGTTGATTGCCTTCAAGTCGAACATGACTCCTAGTGACCCTAT
Source organism: Elephantulus edwardii (assembly GCF_000299155.1). Lineage (NCBI taxonomy): Eukaryota > Metazoa > Chordata > Mammalia > Macroscelidea > Macroscelididae > Elephantulus > Elephantulus edwardii. The sequence goes on along the minus strand of NW_006400250.1, from coordinate 216,935 downwards.
GGAAAAAAGGCCTGAAGCCCCTCTACAACTATAGATAGTTATCAAAGTTCATAGAGTCTCCAGAGGCATGTTATTTAGGAAGTGGATACAACTCCTGCTTCCAAACCTGTCATAGTATGTTACTGGTTTTATATGCCATTGAGTTGCCTATGATGTATAGCAATCCTTTGTACAGCAACTCTGAAATGTTCCCTGTCCTGAGCTAGTCTCACTAACTCCAACACACCAAACCCCTTCACCCCAGTTATTGTATCAATCCTTCTCATCCAGTGTTTCCCTCTCCTGCGCTGTCTGTCCACCCTTCTGAGCCTGCTATCCTTCTCCAAATATCTCCTGGTCATGTGCTCCAGGTAAGTGAGGCAGAGCTTCAAAATCCTAGCCTTCAAGCAGAGACTTGGGTTCACCCTCTGCAAGACAGACCTATTTGTTTTCTTGGCAGTCCATGGTGTGTTCAAACTCTTCTCCAGCACCACAACTCAAAGGCATCTATTCTTCTTTCATCCTTAGTCATTGTCCAAATCTCTGAAGCATAACAATAACAAGTAATTGAGAAGACCATGGCCTGGATTAGGTGCACTTTTGTATCTAGACAGAGATCGTTGCTCTTCAGCACTCTGGAGAAGTCCATGACAGCAGATTTTGCCAATGCAATTTGTCTTTTGATTTCTTGATTGATGGTGTTAAGAGTGTTGATTGTGGATCCAAGCAAGCTGTAGTTGTTAACAATCTCAATCTCTTCTCCATCTAATATGGTGCTGTCAATAGGCCCAGTGGTGAGAATCTTTGTCTTCTTGATGTTGAGCTTCCATCCATACTGAAGACTACAGTCCTTGACCTTTTGCAGCTAGTGCTTCAGGTTCTCCTCAGTTTCAGCAAGCAAGGTTGTGTCATCTGCATGTCTCGGATTGTTAATGAGTCTTCTGATCCTGATGCCAAACTCCTTCTCATAAAGTCCTGCTTCCAGAATCTTTTCTGCATACTGATTGAAAAGGTATAGGGACAGGATCTAAGAGCTCTTTCTAATCTCCTTGATCAAGTAACACGTTGCTCCCAGAAGGGTGTCGGCTTGGCTACCTTAATCTCATCTTTCAGGAAAGAATATCTTGCGTCTGTCTCAAATCTAGAAATAAAGGTATAGATAATTGAAAAAAAAAAGTGTCATTTACCTAAGCAATTACACATAAAAGTAAAAATAATTTAGTCAAATATTTATTGTTAGGAAGTGAATAAGTTTTAGGAAAAATATAAATACCACTTAAAGATTTAAAAGAGCTCTTAAACAAATAGAAATGTACAACATACTCTTGATTTTTTCTGTTGTTACATCATCAAGTCATAGCAACCCTTTGAACAATAGACTTAGAATGCTCAATATAAGTTATCAGTTCTTCCTAAGTAAAATTAATGCTATTTTAGTAAAATAACCAATAGGAAAATTTCAAATAACAGCACACATGCACACACATAGAAGCAATAACCTAAAAACCTACATGCTTTTTTTTCCAAATAATTATGTTCAATATTAATCTATGTTATAAAGATCTACTAGTTAATATAGACTACCTGTCTCGAGCTGTTTACACTTTTGTCTACTAAATAAAAATTGGCAGTTCAAATCCATCCAGAGTTACTTCTGAAGAAAATGCTGGTGATCTACTTCTTTAAAAATAATTGTTTCTTCCAGTTTTTCTCAGTCTGGATGAAATATGTTTATGGCATTGAAATCTATGGGGGAGAGAATAGTCTAAAAGTATTATATTTTAGGGCATTATTTTTATCGTAGGAGTATGCAATGAGGGTTGTAGAGTGGATTATATTTGGGGCTAGGGGGTGGGGTTTGGGGAGGTGCGGGGGGGATTGTGTACCAATGAGGGAGTTTTTCTTTTGCTTTTCAAGGAGAGGAGCAAATGGGGGGGGAGGGGGGAGGGGTTTGTGCGGGGAGAAGGGTGCAACAATGAATGAATGGAATCCCAAAATCTCTGTAGATGTTCATTGAAATGAAAAATAAACAACCTAAATTAAAAAAAAATTGTTTCTAAATCCTATGATGTGTAGTTTTACTCTGACACAGATTGCATGGCCAATAATAAAAATATTATCAATAGTATCTGACCTTGGTAATTAAGGAATAATTCATTTATCACATTGTAGTAAAATGTAGGTTGTTGTGTTGTACTTCGGAAAGCAAATCATGATGGAGAAACCAGCTGTAGCCCATGGTAATGTGGCAGGATGGGGTTCTGGATAAATAGGTGCTGGAGCCTTCTGGCAGAGACCTGCATATGGCACAGTGGAGTAACATCCCAGATGAGGATATTAAAGTCATGAAAATGACCTGGCTGGCTCTTTATTCCTGGTGCTCCACAAAAGACCCAAATGTCCAAATGTGGGAGCAGGTTATCTTAGGCTTTAGACGGCCATCATTGCTTCTCAGTAGTCTGGAGAGGTCCCAGACAGTGCATTTACCTAAAACAATTTGATTTTTGATTTCTGATTGCTGGTGCCAAGAATGTTAATTGTGGAGCCAAGCAAATTGTTATGGTTAACAACCTCAATCTCTTCTCCATCCATTACTGTGCTGCCAATTGGCCCAATGATGAGAATATTTGTCTTCTTGATTTTGAACTTCAATTCATATTGCAGATTATAGACCCTAACCTTCTGCAGCAAGCACTTCAGGTCCTCCACAGTTTAAAAAAAACAAGATTATCTCATCTTCATAAAGTAGATTGTTGATGAGTCTTCTTCCAATCCTGATGCCACATTTTTCCTCATAAAGCCCAACCTCATGAATGATCTGCTCTGAGTATAGATTGAAAAGTTTTGTGCTCAGGACACATCCCTGATGTACTCCATTCTTAATTTTGAACTATGCAGTGCTTCCTTGCTCTGTTCTAAGGACTGCTTGCTGCTCCAGGTATAGGTTTCACTTAAGCACAATTCAGTGTTATGGGATTTCCATTCTCTTCAAGGTTAACCACAATTTGTTATGATCCACACAGTCAAATGCCTTTACACAGTCAGTAAAACACAGATAGATATCCCTCTTGTACTCTTTGCTCTTTGCCAAGATCCATCTGTTGATGAAAATATCTCTAGTGCCATGATCTCAAAAGGAATGCAAAATATAGGTATTCAAGGCATAAGTGAGATAAAATGTACTGGCATTGGCCACTTTGAATCAGAAAATCACATGAGCTATGTTGCTTTCATAGTTAAAATGGTAGTTTCAAGTTCTATCCTGAAGTAAATCATTGTAAGTGATATGATACTATCTGTATTCACACAAAGAAAGCCCATTAGTGCTATATCCTCCACATACATACACTAACAGCAAAAGTTGGAGATATGGGAATGAAGGATTTTGAAGTTCAAAATTGACCAAACATGCAATCAAAATGCATTAATGATAACAGGTACCTAGAAAGCACATGTAGGAGGAATGGTAATCAGAAGGCACACACTTGGTGACAGAAGTGAGGCCAGAAAGCAAATGATCAATTTTTTTACATTCAATGATGATTTATTCATAGCAAATATATTTTTTAAGAAGTACAAATGGTGATTATACACATGCACTTTATTACATCTGTGGAAATTATTTTTAGAGAAGTTCAATAGCCAAAACCAGATCAAATGCTGACTGTTGAACAGACCATCAATTACTCATGCAAGTTCAACTTGAGGTCGAAAAAATTTAAAAAGTTGAAAAAGAACCAAAATACAATTTTGAGTATATCCTACTTGAATTCAAAAATTATCTCAAGAATATGTTTGAGACATTAAATGACAACGATCAAAGGCCACATAATTTGAGGACAGTAAAAGGTCAGACAGAGGAGAGACCCAAAAGTGTAGAGGGGACAAGCTTCCTGCCCTGTAGACAGCCTTTACTCCTGATCCCGCTCTCTTACTTCTAGCACAGAAGTGCATGGGTCACAGGCCTCCCAACCAAGCCAGCAGGTCATTGCTACCACTGCTGGTGGGCCCATCCTCAATCTGACCACAGGTGCAGAACCACAGAGACCACAGGCTTTCTACCCTGAAAACAGTCAGTCCCTCTCTCTGCTGTTGAGCCTGTTCTCCTAGTCCTAGCACAGGACTATAGGGGTCCACATCCCTTCAACAAAAGCCACTATTGCCACTTTTGATGACTCCAGACCTTCAACTCTGACCACAGGCTTCCTACGCTGAAGACAGCCTTCTGACTTAGCTACTGAACTCACATTTCCTGCCCTGGCCCAAGAGACTGGCAAGTGACAGATCTTCTACAGTAGCCTTCAGACCACTGCTGCTGCATCTAAGATCTGAGTAATTTATATTCAGTTAATTGATATCACAAAAATAATGAACTGGCAACTACTCATATCAACACAACAGAAGCCACCTTATACATACCATATAATGTCAACATAACAGTGGTCAGATTAAAACAATATGAAAAAGGAAAACACATTTCCTAACAAAAGTAGACCAGAATAAGAATCCAGTGAATGCCTTGGAGGAAGGAAGGCATAAAGAATACACTCTTAAGGGGTTCCAAGAATTGGTATTGAAGAGGTTACAATGGATGGAAGAGAGAAATAAAACCATTAATAAAGAGATACAATAATTTAAAAAAACTAATACAAGACAAAAATAGTGCAACCAACACAGTTCTACAAATAATAGAAAAAACGTGAAAATGTAAGTCAGAAAAATAAGAACAATGCTGAAGAAATAGTCAACATGCTAGAGGGATAAGAAAGCAGGATAGACAAGATGGAACAGAGACTCAATAACATAGAACTCAAGAACCTCAGGACTTATTAGGAAAAAAAATACAGAGAAGGCAGTTGGAAATGAAGAAAATGAAATAACCATTTGGAATTATATAAAGTGAAACAACATACCTGTGTTTGGAATTCTAGAACAGGAAGGTAAGTAAGAAAATATTAAGAAAATTGTGTAAGAGACACTAGAGAAAATTTTTCAGATTGTATGAAAAATGAAGAAATAAAAGAAATTCAATATATATAAAGACAAAAAATCAAGACATATCATAGCTGGACTTTCTAAAAACAAAGACAAAAAATAGGATACTGGAAGTAGCACAAGATAAACAAAGTCACATATAGAGAAGAAACAATTAGATTACCTTCTGAATTCTTTGCCAAAAACTATGCAAACAAGAAGATAAAGAAGGCTGAAAGACAGAAATTGCCAACCAAGGATCCTGTATCTTCCAAAGCTGTCCATCAAGAAATATGAGTCCCAAGTAATTTGATGGCACTTAACAAACAACAACAAATTGCAAACAACGTGAATAATGCAAGTTATTCCTCAAATCCTAATGCTGCATTCTTCTTCATATAATCCAGAATATCAGATTATTTATTCAACATATCAATTGAAAAGGTATCAAGAAAGAATACAATCTTGATCCACACGTTTCCTGATTTTCAACTGCTTATTTCCTTGTTTTGTTTCTATGATCTATGTGTAAGTTTTCTGTGAGCACAATTAAACCTTCTGGATTCTAATTCTTCTCTGTTATCCATGTTGTTGTTGTTGTTATGTGCCATCTAGTCACTTACGACTCATAGTGACCCTATGTACAAGAGCCCTAAACTGTACACTATATTGTGCCAACCTCCTCATCTCTGACACACTCCCACCAACCCAATCACAGAATCTATCCATCTCATTGAAGGTATTCTTCTCCTGCACTGTCCCTCCACTCTCCCAAACATGATGTCCCTCTCCAAGGAATTGTTCATCCTTGTAACATGCCCAAAGTATGTCAGACAAAGCTTCAGAATCCTTGACTCAAAGGAGCAGCCTGGCTTTACCCTCTCTAGGACAAACCTGTTTGTTCTATTAGCAGTCTATGATATATTCAACACTCTTATCCAGCACCACAGCTCAAAAGCATCAATTCTCTTTCTATCATCCTTAGTCACTGTCTGACACTGTGATGCATAGCACACAATTGCCAAGACTATAGTCTGGATCAGGCACACCTTAGTCTCCAACCTGACGTCTTTGCTCTTTAGTACTCTGTAGAGGTCCCTAATAGCTGACTTTCCCAATGCAATTCATCTCTTGATTTCCTGGCTTCTGGTACAAAGAGTGTTGACTATGTAGCCAAGCAAACTAAAACTTTTAACTGTATCTATCTCTTCACCATCCATACTATGCTACCAATTGGTCCAGTGGTGGGAATCTTTGTTTTCTTGATGCTGAGCTTCAATCCATATTGAAGACTACAGTCCTTGATCCTTTGCAGCAAGCGCTTCAGGTCTTCGTCAATTTCAGCAAGCAAGGTTGTGTTATCTGCATATTGTAGGTTGCTAGTGAGTCTTCCTTCAATCTTGATACCACACTTTTCCTCATAAAACCCTGATTCCCAAATGATCTGTTATGCATACAGATTGAAAAGATACAGGGACAGGATGCATCCCTGGCACATCATTCCCCTCTTGATTTTGAATCATTCAGTGTTTCCTTGCTCTGTTCTGAGGACTGCCTCTTGGTCCAAGTGCAGGTTTCATATATTCATCATCAAGTTTTCTGAGATTCCCATTTTCCTCGATGTTAGCCACAATTTTGTTTCCACACAGTGAAATGACTTTGCATAGTCAGTGAAACACAGATAGACATTCTTCTGGTACTCTCTGCCTTCTGCCCCAAGACACTTCTGACATTGGAATTAATGTCCCCAGTGCCACAACCTCTTCTAAACCCAGAATGTATTTCAGATAGTTCTCTGACAATGTACTGTTCAAGTCTTTTCTGAGTAATCTTCTGCAAGATTTTGCTAGTGTGTGGTATTAGTGATATTGTTCAATAATTTCCACACTCTGTCAGGTCACTTTTTAAAAAATGGGAATAAATATGGATGTCTTTCAATCAGTTGGACAAGTAGTTCTTCTCCAGATTTCTTGAAACAACTTGGTGAGCACCTGTAGGGCAGCATCTGTTTGCTGAAATACATCAATTGCTATTCCACCAACTCCTGGGGCTTTATTTTATTTTCTTTTTTATCAAGTCCTTCGGAGCTGCCTGAACTTTCTCCTTCATCACCATTGTCTCTTGCTCATATGATATTTCTTGAAATTCTTGTGTCAGCCAATTATTTTTGGTACAATGGCTTTGTTTACTCCTTCCATCTGCTTTTAATGCTTCTTTGATCATTCAATATTCTCCCCATAGCATCCTTAAGCATTGCAACTCATAGCTTGAATTTATTCCTTAGTTCTTTCAGCTTAAGAAATGCTGAGTGAATTCCACGCTTTTGCTATTCTGACTCCAGGTCCTTGCACATTTCATTATAATATTTTGCCTTGTCTTCCTGAGCAGCCCTTTGAAATCTTCTTTTCAGCTCCTTTACTTCTGGATTTCTTCCCTTTGCTTTGGCTTCTCAGTGCTCTAGTGCAATATTCAGTCTCTTCTGACATCATTTTTTGTCTTTTTCTTCTTCCTTCTTAGTAATGAACTTTCACAGTTTTCATGAATGATATTCTTTACATCTTCCCACAAGTTATCGGGACTTTGTTCATTAGTGTTTAAGTCCTCAAAACTATTTCTGAATTGGGTTTTAAATTCATGGGAGAAAGACTCAAGGTCAAATTTTTATTCCTGTGGGTATAATTTAATCTTCCTTAGTTTTAATTTGATCTTGCATATGAGCAGTTGATGTTCCACAAGCAGCATCTGGACTAATTTTTACTGCTGATATTGAACTTCTTCCACGTTTCCTTCCACAGATATAAGCACTCTGATTTCTGTGAATCCCATCAGGTGAAATCCATGTGTCTAGCCAGAGTTTATTTCCTGTAAAAGGTATTTCCTATGAATAAACATTGATTGTACAGAATTCTACCATTCTGTCCCTAGCCTCTTTTCTGTCATGTCCATATTATCCGACAACTGTTCCTTTTTCCTGATTCCCAATTTTTTCATTCTAGTCACCCATTGTTATTCAAGCATCTTTGATTTAGAAAGGAATGAGATCCCAAATAAGCAAAGCACTTCTGAAAAACGAAAGTGATGTAGGAGGCGTTGCTCTCCTTTACCTCAAAACCTACTACACAGCTATAATAACCAAAACAGCATCGTACTGGTACAATGACAGGCACTTAGACAAATGGAATAGAATTGAGAACATAGTTGTGGAAATGTCTATCTATGGCCAACTGATATTCAACAAGGAAACAAAAGCTATCAAATGCGGAAACAACAAATTTTTCAACAAATGGTGCTGGTAAAACTGGACTGCTACCTAAAGAAAACGTAAACAGGATCCATATCTCACATCATACACAAAAATCTACCAAAAGTGAATCAGAGACCTAGGGGTTAAGACCCAAATCATAAGGATAATAAGATTCAAATTGGGACCAAGTTAAAAGGCCTGGAATCTGATATAGAGAAGCTGATAAATACAGCCTGAAATGTACAGCTGTAAGGGGATAAAATTGATGAATGGGACTTTCCATAGATAACATTTTATGTGCATTAATTTCTCCCCCCCCCATTATGATGAAAGGCTACTGACTGGGGGCAAAAGCAACTAAAAATAAGCCCAAAAAAACCATTTGGAAATGCCATTTCAGACAAGGATTTTATAACAAAATGTTACAGAAGATTACATAGCCTCCACAAGGAAAAGACTAATAATTCAGTTGCAAAATGGGGGGGGGGGGAACCATGGAAAGACTTTTTACAGAGGAAGACATTCGGATAGCCAACAGGCACATGAAGAAATGCTCAAATAACTGACAATAGGAGAGATACAAATAAAAACTACAATGACATACAGTATTATCCCACTATCAGTGGCAAAGTTTAATAGGAAAAAAACAATAATTGCTGAAGATGATGTGGAGAGATTGGAAATCTCATATATTGTTGGTGGATTTGTCAAATGATACAACCACTCTGATAGGCAGTTTGGCATTTCCTCAAAAAACTGAACATAGAAATTAAATATGACACAGTTATTCCACTTCTGGGAATATACCCTAAGAAAACTAGAACTGAGAAACAAACATAGATTTCTTCATCAATGCTCATAACAGTGGTATTCACATTTGCAATTACATGGAACAGCTCAAATATCCAATTACAACCAAATAAATTATAAAATTGTGGTACATTCGCTCAATACACTCTTACACAGCAACCAGGAATAACAGATTTGGAAAAAATATTCTATAACATTTTGTGATATACATGTGTTTGTGTACTTATTTAATATTTTTATTGTGATTTTAAAGAAAGTTTACACAAAATTTAGATTGCCATTCGTTGTTGCACATTTTCCTACCTACTCATTCCCAGTTTGTTTTTTTCTTTAAAAAATTCATTCATTGTTACACAATCTCATCCCTTCCCCACCACAGTCCAATTTTCTATCTATGTACCTTTTGTTTCAGATTGTTGTCATGAAAACAATGCCTAATCATATATTCCTTTTAAATAATTTCTTTCCTCATCTTTTTCAAAGCACTGGTCATTATTTATACTCTGTTTTCTTAGTTTCTCCCTAATTCCCAATATCACTCCTGTTTTATGACAGTGGTATTATGCAGTATTTGTCCTTTTATGACTGAGATATTTAACTCAACTTAATATCCCCCAGGATCACCTATTTTGTATAATATTTTATGAGTTTCTTGTTTCTCAGGGCCATGCATTATTCCATTGTGTAAATATACCACAGTTTCTCTATCCATTCAACTGTGATGGACACTTGGATTGTTTCCACATCTTTATTATTGTGAACAATGAAGCAATAAACACGGATGTGCATATATCTGTTTAGGTGGAAGTTCTGATTTCTTTAGGGTATATTTCAAGTATTAAAATTTCTGGGTCAAATGCTATTCTATTTCCAACCTTTTAAGAAAGCACCATAGTGCCTTTCAAGTAGTTGAACCATTTTACACTCCCACCAACAGTGAATAAGGGTTCCAATTTTTCCACAACTTTACCAGCATTTGCTATTTGCTGCTTTGTTGAACTTTGCTATTGCTACTAGGGTGAAATGATATCTCATAGTTATTTTGATTCGCATCTCTCTTAGAGCTAAGGATTTTGAAAATTTCTTCATGTATTTGTTCACCATCTGAATGTCTTCTTTGATGAAGTGTCTGTTCATATCCTGTGCCCACTTTGCAATTGTGTTGCTTACTTTTATTTTGTTGAAGTGCTGGAAAATTCTATAAATTCTGTAAATTTTAGATGCGAAACCTATACTCGGACCAAGATGCTGTAGTCAGAACAGAGCAGGGTAACACTGCACGGTTCAAAATTGGGAAGGGTGTACGCCAAGGATGTGTCCTGTCTCCATACCTTTTCAACCTGTATGCAGGAGTCTGAGCTCTCTGAGGAGAAGTGTGGCATCAGGATTGATGGAAGATCTATTAACAATCTGTGTTATGCAGATGACACAATCCTGCTTGCTGAAACTGAGGAGGACCTCATACACTTGCTGTGGAGGGTCAAGGACTGCAGCCTTCTTCATGGACTGAGGCTCAGTGTCAAGAAGACAAAGATTCTCACCACTGGATCAATTGGTAGCATCAGGATGGATGGCGAAGGGATTGAGATTGTTCACAGCTTCAGTTTGCTCGGCTCCACGGTCAACACTCTTGGCACCAGCAGTCAGGAAATCAAAAAGCTTATTGCGATGGGAAAGTCTGCTGTTAGGGACCTCTCTAAAGTACTCAAGAGCAACGGTGTCTCTCTGGAGACTAAGGTGCGCCTGATACAGGCCACGGTCTTTGCAATTACTTGTTATGCATCAGTGAGTTGGACAATGACTAGGGAGGACAGAAGGAGAATTGATGCCTTTGAGCTGTGGTGCTGGAGAAGAGTATTGAGTGTACCATGAACTGCCAAGAAAACAAACAGATTCATCCTGGAGAGGATTAAACCAAGCAACTCCTTGGAGGCAAGGATTCTGGGGCTTCGTCTGACATACTTTGGGCATGTTGCAAGGAGGGACAGGTCCTTGGAGACGGACATCATTCTTGGGAGGGTGGAGGGACGGCACAAGAGGAGAAGACCCTCTATGAGATGTATTGATTCAGGGCCTGGGGTAATTGGGGTGGGTGTGTCAGAGGCAGTGCGATTGGCACAGGATAGAGAAGGGTTTAGGGCTGCTGTACATAGGGTCACTATGAGTTGCAAATGACTCGACGGCACATAACAACAACAACAACATCAAATATGCTATTACCAAATATTTTTTCCCAGTCTGTGTCTTTCCTATTTATACAGTTGGAGAAATTTTTTGGATGTTCATAGGGATTTGATTATTAGAAGGTTCCATTTATCTGTTTTATTCTCTCCTGGTAGTTGATTTTTCAGGATGCTTGTTCATGTTGTGGATTTGGGCTTTTAAAGAGTTCTTCCAAGCAGTCCTTGATCCACTTTGATTTGGTTTTTGTGTATGGTGTGAATTCTGAGTCTACTTTGAGTTTTCTGCTGATAGTTTTCCAATTTTGCCACCACCATTTGTTATAGAGGCTTTCATTTCCCCACTTAACTAATTTCATCTTCTTGTCAGAAATCAGTTGACCATAGGTAGATGAGCGGATTTCTGGGTTCTCAATTCTATTACATTGATCTATTTGTCTGTAACTATACCAGTACCACACTGTCTTGACCATCATGGCTGTGTAGAAGGATTTGGAATCAGGGAGTGAGATTTCTCCTACCTTGTTTCTCTTTTTCAAGAGTGCTTTGCTATTTCGGTCTCTTTCCATTCTAGATGAAATTGGACATTGTCTTTTTTTATCTCATTTAAGAACAGAATTGTTTTGTGTTGGGATTGCAATGAACTTGATAGCCTTTGGTAGAATTTTAAATTTCACAATATTGAGTCTTCCTATCTGTGAGCATGGTCCATTGTTCCTTTTTTTCAAGTCTCTTTTTTCTCTTGTAGTAATGTTTTGTAAGTTTCTCTGAATAGGTCTTTTGTGTTTCTAGTTAGATTTACTCCCAAATATTTAATTTTGTTGTTAGCTATTGTGATAAGTATTTTTGAAAAATACTACATAAGTTTGGAGAGCCTTGAGAGCATTATACTGAGTTAACTAATTCATTGCAATAAAGACAAATTTACATAAGACTATTATTGTTAAATGATAAGGATAACTGGAAAATGTGTATAGGAATCCAAATTTGAAAGGGGTGGGAACAAAGGAGTGTGGGTGGACAGGGGGAAATAACTGAGTTGTATAATTTGGTAGGCAAAGGGAGAGGGTAAAGCAAATGTGAAAGATCAGACAAAAGCCTGAAAAGATGGGATAATGGTGGACATAATTCAGTGGTGATTAATTTTTTATTAAAAAAACAATTTATGGGAAGGAATAAAGCACAGCATGAATGAAGGAAAGTGTAAAACACATTGTACATGAATTTTGTATGCAAATCAATATAAAATAATTTCTTGAATGTATGTATGACTTTTTTGAAATGTAAATATTTTTAAGATTTGAAGTTTGTTTACTTTATACCTTTTATTATTTGTCTTTGCGTAGATTAGCTCAATGATTAAAGAAGGTTTTATGCTTTTGCATTTGAATAAAAGATATCTAGGTCAGTATTAAAAAGTTCATTTTACTTAGATCCAGAATCAACACACATAGAAACAGCAATTAAGAATTAAAAGATATGTTACCTTGGACAAATCTACTGTCAAAAGTCTTTAGAGTCCAAAAGAGTAAACATGTCAGTTTAAAGACTAAAAGACTACATGATGCTTGATCCAAACCAAGTGTACTCATTGAATTATCTCACAAGCCTATAAAAGTTAGACAATGAATAAGAAAAACCAAAGAATAAATTATGATTTTGACTTTAGGTCTTTATAAATAGTACTAGTTATAAACTGTAGATTACCATAGAACACAGAAATCTGTTTTTGATGTAGTACTGCCAGGGCGTTCTTCAAGGGCAGAAATTGTGAGGCGATGACTCTTAAGTAGAGAAGAATCAGGAAGGAGAGGAAGATTCTCAATGAAGTGGATTGACATTGAAGCTACAACAAGAACTTGAAGCTAGTGGAAATATCTATAGGATTTGATAGGGTACTTTCATGGGTCTAATTGGTACCACTAAATAATACAAAGAGTGCTCTTGTGTCTTAGTATCAAAAAGGTGAACAGCAATCTCACTGCACTCAGTTGCTGCTGCATGGGAGAATGATGGACAGTCTCCTCCCATGTGGTTAACTGCCCCTGAAAACCCACCAGAGGGTCATCTATGACCTGGTTTTGACTTTATGGTACACAACAACAACAATCACAATTAATAACAATAATAATACAATATAATATGAGACAATACAGAAGTTATGAAGTAAGTCTACATTGGAAATAAGGTAGAAAATCTATCCATCTTTGTTAAAAGTTCTGACAGGTTGAAAATACAGTCCAGTGACCTGGTTTTTGTTGCTCTTATGATGGCCATACATTAGTGAATATAATTCCTAAATTATAGAGGATTGTCCTATTGATCATGATTCTTCTAGAAAACCATAATTATTCACAACCTAATTTACTACCTGTATGAGAATCCAACACTAAATATTTATTTGCTTTCATCTTTGAATTCTTTTCTCCCCATGAAAAAACAAATTTTCAACATGTATATGCTAGAAAGAAAGATGAGTGGACTAGTGAGAGGGAATTTGAACAAAGAATACTAAACAGATGGGCCAGCAGGTCTCCAGCATGCTACTTGCACTCAAGCAGAACAACTTCATTTTATGTAGATAATATTGAGGCCCTGAGCATATTCTACTTTTTAAAAAAGTCTGATGCTAAAATTAGTTTCAAATATCTGTGTTAGTAGATCTTGAGTGGAAATGGATTAATCAGAAATGGTAAAAACTACTGATTTTAGTACCTTGTGCAGTGGTCTATCAAAATATCCCCAAATAGCTGCATCTACACAGAACTAGTTGAACTCTTATTAGACTTGTTTTTCTAATTCTTTGTCTTTGTAAATACCTCTGAGGTGACAGGCCATGTTTGAAGAACTAGATAAAGGTCAAGCAGATGATGGTTTCTCCTTAGGCTATGCATTCCATTAGCAATGTATTACCTAGCTATGTATTGGGGTTTGTTTATAAATGGTTGATTATTTCTCCCACTCTCAGTGAAATAAATTTTCCAGTCAGCCATAAGATCCTTGCAGTATGGCTCTCCATTAGAAAGTTTTTCTTTCCTTACAAACTGAAGCTAATGTCTTTTATTTGTCTACGGGGTAGTCTTTAAGTTTGTCTGATAACATGAACCTTGAGGGAATATCTCTCTTGAGAATAAACACAAGCAGTTGCTGAGTCAAAATCCAAAAGACTTTTTTTTTGTTAGGTGCTGTTGAGTTGAGTAAGACTCATAGTGAACCTATGAACAACCAATCTGAACCCTGTGCCATCCTCACAATATTTGACACTCTTATGTCCATTTTTGCAGTCAGTGTATCAATCCTCCCACTGTGAGGACTTTCCTCTCCACTGCCATTTCTCCACTCTTCCTATTATGAGGTCCCTCTACATGCCACAAATATGTGACACAAAGCTTTATCATACTGGCCTCTAAGGGGCATTCTGGCTACATCCTTTCTCAGACATGTTGTTGTTGTTGTTATGTGCCGTTGAGTCATTTGAGACTCATAGCGACCCTATGTACAACAGTCCTAAACCATGCTCTATCCCATGCCAATTTCATTGCCTCTGACACACCCATCCCGAGTATCCCAGTCACTGAATCAATCCACCTCATAGAGGGTCTTCCCCTCCTGCGCTGTCC
>NW_006400250.1:186561-201996 GCF_000299155.1 Elephantulus edwardii | reverse complement strand
CTCCAGCACCACAGCTCGAAGGCGTCAATTCTCCTTCTAAGCTCGAAGGCGTCAATTCTCCTTCTATCCTCGCTAGTCATTGTCCAACCCTCTGATGCATAACAACTGATTGCAAAAACTATGGCCTGTATCAGGCGCACCTTAGCCTCCAGAGAGACACCGTTGCTCTTGAGTACTTTAGAGAGGTCCCTAACAGCAGACTTTCCCATAGCAATAGGTGTTTTGATTTCCTGGCTACTGGTGCCAAGAGTGTTGACCGTGCAGCCAAGCAAACTGAAGCTGTGAACACTCTCAATCTCTTCGCCATCCATCCTGATGCTACCGATTGGTCCGGTGGTGAGAATTTTGACATTGAGCCTCAGTCCATACTGAAGGCTGCAGTCCTTGACCCTCTGCAGTAAGTGCATGAGGTCCTCCTCAGTTTCAGTGAGCAAAGTTGTGTCATCTGCATAACGCAGATTGTTGATAGATCGTCCACCAATCCTAATGCCACGCTTCTCCTCATATAGCCCAGCCTCTCGGATAATCTGCTCTGCATACAGGTTGAAAAGGTTTGGAGATAGGACACATCCCTGGCATACACCCTTCTCAATTTTGAACCATGCAATATTGCCCTGCTCTGTTCTGACGACAGCCTCTTGGTCCAAGTGTAGGCTTCGCATTAGCACATAGGTTTGTTTTTCTGCAGTCCATATGATATTCAGTACTTTTCTTCTATACCACAACTCAATACATAAATTGCCACACTTATTCATTGTTCAGCTCTCAGATGCAATAGCAAGTGACCCAAAAGACCAAGGCATGAATCAGGCACATCTTAGTCCTCCAACTAGTATGTTTGCTCCATAATAATTTGGAGAGCTCCCTGACTACAGATTTTCTCAGTGCAACATATCACTTAATTTCCTGACTGCTGGACCCATATGTATGGATTGTGGATGTGAGTATTATGAAGTCATAGACAGTTTCTATTTTTTCTTCATTTATCATGATGTTAGAAATCTATTGATCTAGTGGCAAGGATTTTTGTTTTCATGATATTAAGAAGCAACACATATTGAAGTTTGCAGCACTTAACATTCTGCAGCAAGTGTTTAAGTCTTCCTCATTTTCAGCAAGCAAGATTTTTGCCATATGTATAACAAAGGTTATTGATGAGTCTTCCTCTAATACTGATGCCACATTCTTCAGAGTCCAAATTCTCAAATAGTTTGTTAACATACAGATTAAATAGATTTGAAGAAGTTATACAACCCTGATTCATACCTTTTATAACGTTAAAACAGGAGGGGGAAATATAGGAAGGAAAAGGAATTTGTAGGGGAAACACCAAGACCTTTGGCCTCCATATATGGTCCCTCATGTATGGTTGATAGAGTAATGAAGACTGTCATGTGAGTATAGACACACTACCAACATGACTTATGGTGTGTAAGAAATCCTACCTAGTATAGAGTTTGAGAAGGCCAAGAAACTCAACCATTGATCACCATGGTAGGCTGAGTGATTCTCTGTGCAGTTAAATATGAAAGTGGAGATAGTTCAACAGAGTAAGTTTCACAAGTTGCAGTAAGTAACAGAACTTGTATCTCACTTAAGACTTTAACTACTTTTTTAACCATTTTAACCTAACTGCCATCTATATAAAGTGACAATGTGGTACAGGCTTCCCAGAAAGCTTAAAAGGACTTGAAGCCATTAAGGGTAGGGTTTAAGAAGGGGACTCTACCTAGCAGCATGGCACTGGCTATAACAGTGTTGTCATTCACCAGCTCCACAACTTCAGCCACGTGGAATTCCCATTCTTACCACAGCTCCCAGGGGAAAATGATGGGGAAAGAGGGCACAAGGAGCTAGATAATTCTGCCAGATATTTTGGCATGACTGAACCTGCTCTTTGGAGCACTTTGCACTGTAGCAACCAGCTCTAGGGTGGGAAACGTGGTTTGGTACTTCTCTCCTTGATCGCTATAGTGCCTGGACGCAGTACAAGACATCCGAGACAAGGCCAAGGGAGAAGAATGTGGCCCTTGTTCACTCCCTCAAAAGTGCACTGGTGTGTGAGGGGCCAGGCTATCCCTCTCACAGTCAACAACTCCTCACTCTCACTTGGGCCACCTCATCTCCAGGGACAAGATATGCATTGGGATGGGGACAAAGTTCTTACAGTCCTTGGGTAAGGAAACTACCAGAATACGAGAGGCTTAATGTCAAACTAGTTAACTTTATTCTCTAAGGAAAAACTGTTTCAGCACTGGTCAATACAAGGGTTAAGTGCACTTCTCTACAAAGCAATGTGAACTATTGTTACATATGATCTGAGAAAATCTCATTGTCTCACTGTAATTAGTGTCTCACCTATAGTCTCAGGGATAATGTCAAGTTGCAGGGTGATGGATTGCATGTCAGGTTTTTGAGTAGTATCTATTTTGGTAAGGCAAAATCTGTTCTTGAAGCAGTAACAGGTAAAGTTTAGCCCTTCCTATATATATTAAGGAATTACAAACCTTTCTAGGAATATTAGATTATTGTTGATGTTGTTAAGTTTCTTTGACTCCACTAAGACTCAGAGATCCTATGAAAAATGGATCTGAACCATGTCCCTTCCTGTGACATCCTCATCATATCTGACATACTCCAGGCCCCCATTACAATCACTGTGTCAATCTATATTGCTGAGGAGCATTCCTCTTTCACTAACTTTCCAGTTACGATGTCTTTTACCAAGAACTAGTTCCTCCTAACAACATGCTCAAATATGTGAGATGAAGTTTCGCTATCATCATCTCCACAGAGGATCTGGCTTCACCTAGTCTAGGACATACTTGTTTGTCCTTTTGGCAGCTCATGGGATATTCAAAACTCTTTTGCCACAGTATAACTTAAAGGCATTTGTTCTGTCATCCTCATTCATTGTCCAACTTTCAAGTCTATAACAGGTGATCAAAAAGACTACTGTTTGTATCAGATGCATCCTAGTCTTCAAAATTGCATCTTTGGTCTGAAACTCTTTGGAAAAGTCCCTAACAGCAGACTTTCCCAATGAAATATGTGGGATACTTTTTATTTCCTGGCTGCTGGTGCCAAGGGAGTTGACTGTGTATCTAAGTAAGAAGAAATTGGTAATTTCTATCTCAATGAAAATGATGACTGATAATAACTATCATGATGTTGACTACTGGTGTGGTGGTGGGGATTGTTTACTTGATGTTAAGATATAATTCATCTGAAGGCTATAATCTTTGATCTTCTGCAGCAAATGTTTTAAGTCCCCTTTATTTTCAGAAAGCATTTATTTTCATGTGCATAGCACAGCTTACAGATGAGTCTTCTGATTTGTTACATTCTTTTTTGGAGGCCTTTTATTAGACACTTAACTCAGATATTTCATCCTTTATGCAGATTTGTGCATAAGGATGTGAGATTAGACTAATAAAACTGATTTAGCATGTCAGGAAGCCTTTAGCATTTCCGGAAGCCAAGGTGACTTTCCAACAAGTCCAGGCCTTAGGAACTATAAACTAAGAGTGTATGCAGCTTGGAGATGGCAGAGCCTAATATCTACTGACTTAATAAAGGGAAACAGCAACAATATACACAACACATAACCCATTCTCATGAGGTAAGACATGTCACCTACATTCCTGTACTTCTTTCTTCTAATTCCATCACCAATATTACTGCTATGATGGCTCTGAAATCCATTGCAATGATTATAGACTTTAGAGAACCCTGTATTGTCATTGTTAGGTGCTATTGAGTATGACCTGTAGTAACCCTATGAAGAACAGATCTGAAACCTGTCCATACTGTGCCATTCTTATTATTTCTGATATACTTAATCCTACTGCTTAAGGCTCTATTTCAATCCATCTCATTGAGGATGTTCCTCTCTTTCAGTGATCCTCCATCTTCCCAAGCATGATGTCCTTTTCCAAGGAATAGCTTCTCCTAACGACATGTCCAAAGTATGAGAATGAAGCTTTATTATCTCTGCCTCCAAAGAAAACTCTGGTTGTACTCTTCTCCAAGACCAAATCTTATAGGCATAAATTATTCTACTGTCATCTTTATTCACTGTCCAGCTCTCAAATGCACAGCAAGTGATTGGAGACCATGACCTGAAACATGCAGACATTAGTATTTAAATTTACATTATTTGTTCTCAGTAATTTGAAGAGGTCCCTGACTTCAGAATTTCCAAATAAAATGTCTCCTGATATCCTGACTTTTGGTATTAGAGGTGTTGAATGTGGATCCTATTAAGATGAAGTGGTTGACAGTTTCAATCTTTCCTTGTCTATCATGATATTACCAATTGTTTCAGTAATGAAAATGTTTGTTTATTGATATTTAGATGTAATGCACATTGAAGGTTGTAGTCTTTGGTCTTTTGCATCATGTGCTTCAGATCTCCTGACTTTTAATAAGCAAAGTTGTGTCATCTGCATAATGCAGGTTGTTGATGAGTCTTCTTCCAATCCTGATGCCACATTCTTCTTCATAGAGTCCAACTTCTCTAATTATTTGCTGAGCATTCAGATTAGATAGGTAAGGAGGAGAGGCTACAGCCCTGGCCCACACCTTTTTAAATTTCAAATAATGTAGTTTAAAACCATAGTTTAACCCTTGCTCTGTTCACACAACAGTCTCTTGGTCTAGGTATAGCTTTTGCATGAACACAGTTAAGTGTTTTGGGATTCCCATTTCTCTCAATGTGAGCCTTAATTTGTTGTGATCTACACAGTTAAATGCAAACAATGTAATTGAGATTGGCATCAGGATGCAATTCCTTAGTTTTCTCAAGTATGATCATAAGCCCTTTGACCTTCAACCTCATGACTTAAATCAGTGTTATGAAGTTCCCTTAATCATGCAAGTAATGGTCTTTTCTCTCAATTTTCCATCAAGATTGAGTGAAGGCCTCACTCTCCGGCTCTGTGGAGAAGAAATTCCAAGGTCAGTTCTGTCTCAAATAGGATCTCTGGTCCTCTGCAGTAGCTTCTACTGCTCCTCTTACAGGCCTGTTCTGACTGGTACAGGAATCTCTGTCCCCAGAGAATGTATCCTGCATCATCTTCCTATTGGTGTTTGTTGTTGTTGTTATGTGCCATTGAGTCATCTGTGACACATGGTGACCCTGTGTACAATAGCTCTGAAGAAGCCCCTGTCCTGAGCTACACCTACACACATTGCCCTAGTAACTGTAACAACCCATCTCAACTGGAGTCTTCCTCTCCACATTGTCCCTGTACCCTTCCAAGCATGACGTTCTTCTCCAAGAATTGGCCGCTCCTAGCCACATGCCCAATTATGTGAGACAGAGCTTCAAAATTCTAGTCTCCAAAGATAAACTTTGTTTCACCCCTTCCAAGACAGACTAGATTGTTTTCTTGATGGTCCAAGACTCTTCTCCAGTACCACAACTCAAAGGCATAAATTATTGTCATCCTTAGTGATTTTCCAGCTTAGTCTCTAGACTGACATCATTGCTTCTGAGTACTCTGGAAAGGTCTCTGACAGTAGTTTTACCTAATGCAATTTGTCTTTTGGTTTCCTAGTTAGAGTACCAAGAGTGTTAATTGTAAAACTGAACAAGTTGTAACTGTTAACAATCTCAATCTCTTCTCCATCCATCATGGTTCTGCCAGTGGGCCAGTGGTTGAGAATCTTTCTATCTTTTTTTATTATTAGCATTTTTTATTAATTCTAATGAAAGTTTACAGAATTTAGATTTCCATTCCTTCATTGTTATACTTTTCTCCCTGACAACCCCTTCCCCTCAATTCACTTTTATCTTTGAAAAGCAAAAGAAAATTATTTCATTGTTTTACAATCTCTCCCCCAAAGTCCATTCCATTACACAGCTTTCATTCTGGACTCCTGTCATGCCAATAATACCTAATCATATATTCCTTTAAAACAGTTCCCTCTCTCATCTGTTTCAATGCAGTATACATTATTTATTCCCTCTTTTCATGGTCTACCTCCCAACCCGATGTCAGTCCCGCATTACAAAAGTGGCATTATGCAGTATTAGTCCTTCAAATACCTTCTATAAGAACCATAAACACAGGCTATACTCATGGATTTCACCTGATGGTATGCATAGGAATCAAATTGATTACATTTGTGGAAAGACTTAGCGGAGAAGCTCAGTATCAGCAGTGAAAATCAGGCCGGATGCCAATTGTGGAATAGACCACCAACTATTCATATGCAAGTTCAAGCTGAAATTGAAGGAAATTAAATCAAGTCCATGGGAACCAAAATTTGACCTTACGTCTGTCCCACTTGAATTTCAAAACCATCTCACGAACAGGTTTGAAGGCCTTAAGTACCAATGAGTTTAGACCAAATGAGCTCTGGGAGGATATCAAGAAAATCATCCATAAAGAATGCAAAAGATCATTACAAAGGCTAAAGAAGAAGAAAAGACCAAGATGGATGTCAGACGAGACTTTGAGTATTGCATTAGAGTGCTAAAAAGCCAAAGCTAAAGGAAGAAACCAAGAAATCAAAGACCTGAACAGAAAATTTCAAAAGGCAACCCGGGAAAACAAAACAAGATACTATAATGAAATGTGCAGAGAGCTGGTGTCAGAAAATCAAAAGGGTCAAACTTGCTCAGCGTTTCTTAAGCTGAATGAGCTGAAAATCAAATTCATACCACGGGTGGCAATGCTTAAGGATACTTTGGGTAGAAATGTTAAATGATCCAGGAAGTATCAAGAGAAGATGGAAGGAGTACACAGAGTCACTGTATCAGAAGGAATTGACTGACACAGAAGAATTTAATGAAATGACATATGAGCAAGAACCTATGGTGATGAAGAAGGAAGTTCAAAGGAATTTGTTCTGAAGGAATTGGCAAAAAACAAGGCTCCAGGAGTTGATGGATACTAATTGACATATTTCAATGAACATACACTGCCCTGGATGTGCTCACTAAGTTGTGCCAAGAAATTTGGAGGACAGTCAGCTGGCCAACTGACTGGAAAAGATCAATATTTGTTCCCATTCCAAGGAAAGGTGACCCAACAGAGTGTGGAAATTATCGAACAACATCATTGATACCACATGCAAGCAAGATTCTGCTGAAAATTATACAAAAACATTTGGAACAACAGAGAAATACCAGATGTGCAGGCTGTATTTAGAAGAGGTCATGGTACTAAGAATATTATAGCTAATGTTAGACGGATCTTGGTAGAAAGCAGAAAATACCAGAAGAATGTCTATATGTGCTTCATTGACTATGCAAAGGCTTTTGACTATGTGGATCACAAGCAGCTGTGGCTGACTCTGAGAAAAATGGGAATCCCAGAACATTTGATTGCGCTAATGCAAAACCTATACTTGGACTAAGAGGCAGTCATCAGAACAGAGCAAGGAGACACTACATGTTTCAAAATCAAGAAGGGGTTCCGTCAAGGATGTGTTCTGTCTCCATACCTTTTCAGTCTATATGCAGAACAGATCATCCAAGATGCTGAGCTGTAGGAGGAGGAATGTGGCATCAGGATTGGTGGAAGAGTCACCGGCATTATGCAGATGACACAGCCCTGCTTGCTGAAGCTGAGGAGAACCTGAAGCGTTTGCTGCAGAAGGTCAAGACTGCAGCCTCCTATATGGATTGAAGCTCAACATCAAGAAAACAAAGATTCTCATCACTGGGACAATTGGCAGCATCAGTATGGATGGTGACATGTTTGAGATAGTTAACAGTTTTAGTTTGCTTGGCTCCACAATCAACACTCTTGGTAACAGCAGCCAGGAAATCAAGAGACGAATTGCTTTGGGAATGTCAGCTGTGAGGGACCTCTCAAGAGTACTGAAGAGCAATGATGTCAGGCTGGAGACTAAGGTGCATCTGATCCGGGCTATAGTCTTCGCAATTACATGCTATGCATCACAGAGTTGGACAGTGACTGGGGATGATAGAAAGAGAGTTGATGCCTTTGAGCTGTGATGCTGGAGAAGAGTGTTGAATATACCATGGACAGCTAGGAGAACAAAAAGTTTGTCCTGGAGAAGGTGAAGCGGAATGTTCCTTGGAGTCAAGGATTCTGAAGCTTCGTCTGACATATTTTGGGCATGTTGCAAGGAGGGACTGGTCCTTGGAGAGGGACATCATGTTTGGGAGAGTAGAGGGGCAGCGAAGGAGAGGAAGACCTTCAAAGAGATGGATCGATTCTGTGACTGGAGTGGTGGGAATGAGTGCATTTTAGATGGCTAGGTTGGCTCAAGATAGAATGGTGTTTAGGGCTCTTGTACATAGGTTCACTAAGAGTTGCAAATGACTCGACGGCATATAACAACAACAACAACAACATGACTAAGACATTTCGCTCAGCATAATGTCCTCCAGGGTCACCCATTTTATTTAATAATTCGTGAGCTCCTTGTTTTTCAATACAGCATAGCATTCCATTGTGTGAATATACCTAAGCTTCTCCATCCATTCATTTGTTGATGGGCACTTGGGTTGTTTCCAACTCTTTGCTATTGTGAAAAAAAGCCACAATAAAGTGCATATATCTGTTTGGGTGGCAATTAAGGTTTCTTTAGGGTGTAATCCCAGTAGTGGAAATGCTGGGTCAAATGGCTTTTCTATTTGCAACTTTTTGAGAAACTGTCATAATGCCTTCTATAGTGGTTGAACCATTTTACACTCCCACTAACAAGGAATAAGGGTTCTAGTTTCTGGACAACTTCACCAGCATTTGATGTTTGCTGTTCTGTTAAATTTTGCTATTCTTACTGGGATAAGATGATATCTCATCGTTGTTTTGATTTGCCTCTCTCTTAGAAGTAGGGATTTTGAACATTTCTTAATATCTTTGCCATCTGAACATCTTTGGTGAGGTGTCTGTTTATATCCTGTGCCCATTTTTCAATTGGGTTGTTTACCTTTATCTTCTTGAGCATTTTATAAATTTTAGATATAAGTCCCTTATGTGATATGTCATTACCAATTTTTTTCCAGTCTGTGGCCTCCCTTTTACCTTATTGGAGAACTTTTAGGAAATGCATAGGGATTTGATTCTTAGAAGGTCCCATTCGTCTATTTTATCCTTTCTTGGTTATAGATTTTTATGATGCTTGGAAGACTGTTCATGTTGTGGATTATGACTTCTAGAGATCCTCCAAGCTTTTCTCTGATAAAGTTAATTGTTCTTGGTTTTAGTCCTAGGTCCTTTATCCACCTTGAGTTGGTTTTTGTGTGTGGAGTGAGGGGTGTATCTTGCTTGAGTTTTCTGCAGATAGCTTTCCAGTTTTGCCAACACCATTTGCTAAAAATACCATTTCCCTACTTAACTGGTTTCACCTCTTTGTCAAAAATCAGTTGACCATATGTAGATGGGCTGGTTTCTGAATTCTCAATTCTATTCCATTGATCTATGTGCCTGTCATTGTGCCAGTACCACGCTGTCTTAGGATCACCAAGGCAATGTAGTAGGTTTTTAAATCAGGGAGTGAGATGTCTCCTACCTTGTTTCTGGCTTGTTTGTTGTTGGTTTTTTTTTTAATTTTTATTTTATTATTTTTATTTGTGTGTACCGTCAAATCAGATCTGACTGATACAGGAGGAGATTGTCCCTCCTTCTATAGCAGAGCATCTGGTGGATTCGAACTGTGAGCCTCTGGGCTTGTTTCTGTTTTTAAGGAGTGCTTTGCTTATTCAGGGCCTCTTTCCATTACAAATGAAATTGGAGATTGCCTTTTCCATCTCACTGAAGAATGGAATTGGTTTTTGTTTTGGGATTGCATTGAACGTGTTAATTACCTTTGATAGTATTGTGATTTTCACAATATTGAGTCTTCTTATCCATGAGCAAGGTTTTTGATTCTTGTAGTAATGTTTTGTAACTTTCTTTGAATAGATCCTTTATGCCTCTGGTTAGATTTTATCCCAAGTATTTGCTTTTGTGATACGCTGTTGAGAAGGGTATTGTTTTTTTAGATCCCGTTCTGTATTCTCTTTGCCACTGTAGAGAAACTCAACTGATTTTTGTATGTTGATATTGTATCCTGTCACTTTGCTGAATTGGTCCTCTATGTCAAGTAGTTTTCTTGCTGAGTCTTTAGGGTTTTCTAAGTATACTATCATATCAACTGCATAAAGAGATACTTTTACTTCCTCTTTGCTTATTTGGATACCTCTTATTTCCTTCTTTTGTCTTATTGTTATTGCTAAGACTTCCAATATAATATTGAATAGAGGAGGTGTAGTGAGCATTGTTACCTAGTTCCTGTTCTCAAGGGGAATGCCTTTAAGTTCTCTCCACTGAGAAAAATGTTGGCTCTCGGGTTTGCATGTATCCCTTTTACTATGTTGAAGAAATTCCCCTCTATTCTTCTTGTTGAGTGTTTTAATCAGGAAAGAGTGTTGGATTTAGTCAAAGGCCTTTTCTGCATTAGTTGATAAGATCATGTGGTTGTTGTTCTTTGCTTTGGTAATGTGATCAATTACATTGTTTTCTTTTCGTATGTTGAACCATCCTTGCATACTTGTTATGAATCCCACGTCATGGTTATTTGTTTGATGTACCATTGTATCATTGAATTCTATGGGCCAAGTTTTTATCCAGGATTTTTAAATCAACGTTCCTGAGAGGTATTTGTCTATAGTTGTCTATCTGGCTCTGGTATCAAGAATATGTTTGCTTCATATAATGAGTCTGAGAGAATTCCATCTTTTTCTGTTTTCTGAAATAGTTTATGAAGACATTCAGATAATCTTTGTCTTCTTCATGTAGAACTTCAGATTCCCAATATTTGCTGCTCAAATCACTTCACTTAAACATAGTGGAATGACAATACTAGCCCATCTCCTTGTGGATAAATGTACACACTATATTTATATGATTTAGCCTATTCTGATGACAAAGTCAAAGTTAATAGTTAGAAAAGCCATTTTGAACAATAAACTCTTGACACTACACCAAGGCAAGCATTTGAATTAGAAGTAATCAGCTACCCTGAAAGGTATGAATACAATCTATGGTAATGATAAAATGAGTGGCAAATTCCATTTGGATTCTGGTCTAAGTTATGGAACAAATGTGTGCACTATATATGTATATATATGCAATATATATGAATATATACGCTATATATACATATACATATACACATACATACACATACATTATATATACATATATACACATACATTATATATACATATACATCATACATTACACACACACACACACACACACACACACACACACACACATGTTTTCAATGAGTAGAATTTTTCACCAAGAATGGTTCTGTAAAAGTATGAACCCAAATCCTCATCCAAGTATGAGTTAAAGACATTTTTAGGTCTCAATCTGGGTTGTCACAGACTAGCTCTCTTGTCAGTTGGCGTGCCTTCCTTTTTCCAATAGTGCAGCACTCTGTCAATTAGCCCAATGAGTGATGAATTTCATAAAATCTTAGACCATGCCAGATATGCAACAGATGATGTAGCCACTCCGACTGTCTGGAATGTCTCATGTAAGAGTCAAATTGCCTAAGGCATGGGACTCTTAATAGAGGGGGCGTTTTCCTGATAGGACCACGTGGTATACACAGAAGGGAGAACTCTAGATGCATAGTTATTGCTATCTAACCATCAGTGGACAGTATGTGGATGGACTATGGTGATGGGCAAAATAGCCAATAGGCTGAGCTCAAAGTTGCATAGATAGTTTTAAAACATGAACCTAGCCCTATTATTCTGTGCACAGCTAGTTAGACTGTCTTCAAAGAACTTGCTCTGTAGCTATCTCAGTGGAAAATGCAAGAGTGGATGATCAACTATAGTCCCTTGTGGAGTAAAAAAATTGTGGGACGACATATAGACAAGGACAATAGGTACAGACATTATTGTTTTTCATGTACCTACATATAGTACTGTATCTTCTCCTCACCCTGGGAACCTTCATGCTGATGAGTTATCACACCTGAGAGCCTTGCAAGAAGTTCATACTGACTAGTTGTCAGAACAAGTAGTTGATCATAACTATTAAATCAGCTCCTTATGGGCCATAGGCCAAGGAATTTTACCTTCTTTTATACAGATACTTTTGTTGTTTTTAGATGTCAATGAATTGAGTATAACTCAACCCTAAGAACAACAGAACTTAACTTGCCTATTCTGTGACATCCTCATAATCTTTGATACAGTTGAGCTCATTGTTACAGTAATTGTGTCAATGCATCTTGTTTGGGCCTTCTTATCTTTCTTAAACCTTCTGCAATCACTGATTGCAGGTATGATGTTCTTTTTTTAGGACTGGCCTCTTTGACCTGCCTCTGAGAAGAAGCTGCACAGAAGACAGATAGGCAATCTCCTTTCATGTTATTTACTGCCTCTCAAAATCTTCTGGAGGGTCAGCTTTAGAGTTGATTCTGACTTGATTTTACACAACAACAACATGGATAAAATTATAATTTGGAAGTTTTATTATTTTTGCCTCTGAGGAGCACCACAGTGCACTTTCTTCAAGACAGTCTTTTTTTCTTCGTTTGGCAGTCTATGGGAAATTCCATACTCTTCTCCAACACCATAATCTGAAGGTATAAATTTTAATTCTGTCACCACTATGCACTGTTCAAATTTCAGATACTTAAAAAATAATTGGAAATACTATGACTTGAAAAATGTGCACCTTAGTCTTTAAACTGACATCGTTGCTTTTAAGCTCTACTGAGTAGCCCTTAACAGTGGATTTCCCCAGCATAAAATATCTTTTGATTTCTTAATTTTTGGTACCATGGTTGTTGATTGTTATTGCTGTTACGTGTCTTGGCGTCAAGTATGAATAGGAATGCTAAGAACAACACATCAGAACCCTGTGTTATCCTGTGCTGGTCTTATCATTCTTGACACAATTTAGCCTCTTTGATTGGTACTAAAGTTAGATCAATCCATCTTACTGAGTAAGTTTCTTCCTCGCCTTCATTGATCTTTCACTTTCCAAGCATGGTATCTCTCTTCAAGTAATAGCCTTTCCTAACAACATGCCCAAAGTCTGTGAGAAGTCTGTGAGTCTGTTTCACCATCCTTGCTTCCAAAAGCATTCTTGTTGCACTTTCTCCAAAACATAGCTGTTTATTCCTTTGGCCATTCATGGCATAGTCAAAACTCTTCTACAACACTACAATTCAAAGACATCTTTGAATTATAGTTCTTCTGTTAACCTTATTTGCTGTCCAACTCTGGTCCACAGCAAGTGCTTGAAAAGACAATGGTTCAGATCAGCTACATCTTATTCTTTGAACTGAGTCATTGCTCAAAAAGACTTTGGAGAGGTTCTTGACAACATACTTTCCCAATGCTCTATGTCTCTAGACTCTCTGACGGTTAGTATCAAGGGTGCTGATTTTTGGTGAATCTAAATAAAATGAAATCATTGATGATTTTATTATTTTTCTCCATCTATCTTTTTGTTGCCTATCATTGTTCTGGTGGTAAGGAGTTTTTCTTCATTGATGTTATGATGGTTTTTATCTCCTCCAGAAAATATTGCAAGTCCTCTTCATTTTCTACAAACAAGGTTTGGCCATCTTCTGAAGTAATATTTTTGATAAGCCGCCTTCTTTTTATAAAAACAGGAGGAGGTAGCACTTGGAAAAAGACATCAAGCTGGAAAAGGTGGACGGTAAGATAAATAGAGGAATACTCTCAACAATGTAGATTTAAGCAGTTACCTAATAATGGGTTAAAGCTATGAGAAATGATGAAGGTCATGCAATATAGGCAAAGTTCAGTTCTGTTGTTCATATGGTTGCTATGAGTTATTATCAACTCCACAGCACCTATCAACAACAATGAACTATTAGTAATATGTATGTGTATTAGAATAAGACGTTGAGAGCTCTGGTGGCTTTGTGGTAAGGAATTGTACCAACCCAAAGTTTCAGTTCACTAGCTGCTCTATAGAAGATAGATGTACAATCTCCTCTCATATTTTTATGCCTCTGAAAACCTTTTGGAGAGTCAGCTATGGATTTGTTCTGACTTCATGTTACATAACAGCAACATAGATAAAATTTTAGATAATTTATGTAATTGTTCAAGATAATAAAAACATATTTTGCCGATAAAACATTATATATTCTATCATGTGTTTAATAATGTCATGTCATCAAGAACTCTGGCTCAGACCTTCTGATTCCATATTTAGATACTATATTGATTGCTTAACCCCTCAAGGTGATGGATTGATACTCTGATTAAAACAATAAACTTAAGCATTGAAGAGACTATGAGGATGACATAGGATTGAATAGGGTTTCCTTCTGTTGTACAGTAGGTCTCTATAAGTTAGAGACATTCTATCAGTTCTGCTGCTGCTGCTGTGACAAGTCCAAAGGAGATTATATATGCTTCTTATCAACTCCAGAATTTTCTTCTAATTACTACCCCTTCTTCACATTCTGTCATTCTTTCACTATCTCTACATGTTCAACTTATGTCTACTCATACAAGATAGATCAAACCTAACTTTTTTCTAATGAAGCACTGTGGTGTGTGTTTAGAGGGAATTATTACTTATAAAAATAAATTATATTTACATTTTGAGTTATGGTAACGTGTCTTCTCCTTTAATGTATCATCTTTAATGTGTTTTAATCTCATAGTTTCATTGCTGTTAATATTATCGTGAAGGATTTGGGATTGCCCTTTCTTTAGGACTTCCTTGACAGGGATGAAGAACTGGCTCATCAGCATGTTCATGCAAATTAAATGGAATTCACCAATATTACTGATTTATTTCTCTGCTCTGATTCTTGCTACTCCATTCTACAAAGGGCTTTCTTAGTAATTGTTGTTGTTGTTATGTGCCATCGAGTCGCTTTTGACTTATAATGAGCCTGTGTATAACAGCTCTAAACTCTGCTCTGTCCTGTGCCAATTGCACTGTCTCTGATACACCCATCCTGATTATCCCAGTCACTGAATCAATCCACCTCATAGAGGGTCTTCCCCTCCTGTGCTGTTCCTTCACCTTCCACAGACCAGTCTCTACTTGCAACATGTCCAAAGTACCTTAGACAGAGCCTCAGAATCCTTGCCTCCAAGCAGCCACCCATTTTATCCCTTTCCAGGATGAATCTGTTTATTTTCGTAGCAGTCCATGGTACCCTCAATACTCTTCTTCAGCACCACAGCTCAAAGGCATCAATTCTCCTATCCTCCTTAGTCACTGTCCAACTCACTGGTGCATAACAAGTGATAGCAAAGACCATAACCTGTATCAGAAGCACCCTAGTCTCCAGAGAGACACCATTGCTCTTCAGTACTTTGGAGAGGTCCCTAACAGCAGACTTTCCCATGGCAATACATCTTTTAATTTCCTGGCTACTGGTGCCAAGAGTGTTGACTGTGGAGCCAAGCAAACTAAAGCTGTGAACAATCTCAATCTCTTCACC
>NW_006400250.1:183877-186111 GCF_000299155.1 Elephantulus edwardii | reverse complement strand
CCCTGCTTTCAGCTAAGATCCATCTAATATTAGTTACTATATCCCTAGTATCATGACCCCTTCTAAACCCAGCTTGGACTTCTGGCAGTTCTCTGCTGATGTGCTGTTCCAGTCGTTTTTGGATAATCTTCAGCAGAATCTTGCTTGAATGTGAAATCAACGATATTGTTCTATAGTTTTCACACTCTGTTGGGGCACCTTTCTTTGGGATGGGAATAAATACAGACCTATTCCAATCCGTTGGCCAAGTGGTTGTTCTCCAGATTTCTTGGCACAACTTGGTAAGCATGTCCAGGGAAGCGTCTGTTAGCTGATATATGTCAATTGGTATACCATCTATTCCTGGAGCCTTGTTTTTTGCTATTTCCTTCAAAGCAGCTTGAACTTCTTCCTTCATCACCATAGGCTCTTTCTGATATGTTGTTTCATTAAATTCTTCTGTGTCTGCCAATTCCTTTTGATACAGTGACTCAGTATATTCTTTCCATCTTCTTGTAATACTTCCTGGATCATGTAAAATTATTCCTAAAGCATCCTTGATTATAGCAACTCGAGGTTTGAATTTGTTCTTGAGTAATAGACTCCAAAATATTTAATTCCGTGATTTCAAGTTTAGTGAGCATAGAGTTTTCTGGGATATATATCTTCTGTTTCTCACAACTGAATGAAAACAGACTATTGATAACAACACCTTATGAAAATTGATAAATCACTAAAGTAATTCTTTTCAATTTATTCTTGAACTGAGAAGACATATACAGATGCCAAAATAAAATTAAAACAAAGAGTTGTTAAGGGACGACTTGGTAAATTACGCCCAAGTTTGGCTTTCATCTTGTGACCCTGAGCATTCACCATGAAAGCTACATGGGGTACAGAAACCTGAAAATTACTAATAACTAAAACTAAATTGATAATCCTAACTAGTTCCTATGCATGAACATTCCATATATTTCAGAATAGAACTTTGCGTTCTGGGATTTCCAATGGTTGAGTTCTTTGTTTATAAGAATATATTCAGCTTTCTTTTATATCACCTGTGCATCATTTGAAACCTCAAATTTTGGTTAGCAGCTGAATATGGTATCTATGCTACCCAAGGTCTCTAAAACCTAACTCCAAATCTATAAAAGGATAGATTTAAAGAAAAGATATATAAACCACAAAACCTTAAGTGAAATATCAGATATTAACTTTTCTTTACTTTGATGGTCTGAGGGGAGCCTAGGAGAGGGAAAAGGGGACCGAACAAATTTGCTTATCTAGGTTTATGATTGTACACATGCCTCAGTTTGGGTGCAAAACCAGTCAAGTGTACACAATAGATAGAGAAGGAAGTTTACTTCAAGGATATGCTGTGCACGCACTGTCTCTTATACACACATATGTACAGACATACACACATACACATCGCAAAACAAAGACTTGCCATAGACATGGAGTTGAAATTGACTCATGACTCACCCGTAAGTGAACTTTCATAAATTGGGAGGAGATGCCAATTTTTCTCCCACAGAGCTGCTGGTGGATTTAAATCTCAGGAGAAGGTCCACCTTTGTTTTAGCCATCCATTTCCCTATAGTCTAGGTTACCAAAGTGTGAGGTGCCTTCAATTTAACTACGACTCAAAGTGATCCTATTAATAATAGATTTGAACCTTGTCCTATTCTGCACTATTTTCATTATCTCATGTATTTTCAGGCTGGCACAAATCTGCGGGTTAGGCAACAGACAGACAAGGACTCTGTGATTGCAGGGGTTGACAAACTCAAAATCTCAGTGATTTCTTTCTGACTCATGAGATTGTGGGAGCAAACAAATCCAAAGTCTGCAAACCAGGGGCAGTCTCGAGACTTATTCAGGTTTGCATTCAAAGAGCCAGAGATCTGACAAGAAGAAT
The DNA here is from genome assembly GCF_000299155.1 of Elephantulus edwardii. Lineage (NCBI taxonomy): Eukaryota > Metazoa > Chordata > Mammalia > Macroscelidea > Macroscelididae > Elephantulus > Elephantulus edwardii. The sequence continues at coordinate 184,211 of NW_006400250.1, read as the reverse complement.
GCAACATGGAAAAAGAAAGCAAGCTTTTCCAGAACATTCACTTACAAACTGGATGCAGGTCAAATTTCTTCTAACGATTGGCCGCTCACATCAGATCACCAAATGGGGAAGAAATAAATTAAATTAATTAAATGTCAACCTCCTTTGCCATTTCTGTTAAGAAATCTGGAGAACGACCACTTGGCCAACTGCCTGGAAGAGATCGATATTTGTTCCTCCCAAAGAAAGGCAACCCAACCGAATGTCGAAACTACAGAACAATTTCACTGATTTCACATGCAAGCAAGATTTTACTGAAAATTATCCAAAAACGACTGGAACAGCACATCAACAG
>NW_006400250.1:172715-182667 GCF_000299155.1 Elephantulus edwardii | reverse complement strand
ACAACAACAATTAAATGTCTGAAAAAAATCACACATAATCACATCCTAGCTAAATTTAGGTATCACATTGTGCGATGTGAACAGTGTGATCTGAAACAGTCTCATTAGATAATTTATTATACATTGAGAGGGACTACAGATAACAAACATGGGGCTCTGGTGACTTATGGAATTACACTGCCAAACCAAAGGCATACAGTTTGAATCAGCCAGTTGCTCCAATGGAGAAAGATGGACAATTTCTTCCTGAATTACTTCTCAGTCAATAATAAAGAGAGATATTTTGTCTCAGGTGGTACACAACTGCAATTAAAATTTCACACTTTCCATAGACAATTTGCATCTTTTCTTTTGTATTGTTTTTTTTAATTTACAATGCATGTTTACCTGTTTCGTCACTACACATAGAGGGAGCTCTAATGGCATAGGGAGTTGGACTGCTAACTCAAAGGCCAAGATTTCCTGCCTTTTCAAATCCACTAGTGAGTTTGCCGAAAAAAAGACAAATAATATTGTAATAAACATGGGTGAGTACACATCTGTTTTCATAACAGCCCTGATCTCTTTGAAGTATATATCCAGTAGTAGATTTGTTATTGTTATGTGCCATCAAGTCACTTGTGATATCCTGTGCCAACCTTAAAGTCTATGACACACCTAACTTCATTAGCCTAGTCACTGAATCAACCCATCTCACCAAGGATTCTCCTCTCTTGTGCTGTCTCTCTACCCTTCCAAGTATGATGTCTCTCTCCAAGGACTGGTTCCTCCGTGCAACATGTCCAAAGTATTTCCGAAAAAGTCTTAGTATTCTTGCCTCCATGGAACAACCTGGTTTAACTCTCTCTAGGATGAACCTTTTTGTTCTCCTGGCAGTACATGGTATATTCAGTACTCTTCTCCAGCACCACAGTAAAAAGGAATAAATTGTCTTTCTATCACCAATAGTCATTGTCCTGCTTTCTGATACATAGCAAGTAATGATTAAGACTTTCATCCTATTGGCTTTATTCACAACCAGCCAGCCCAGGCCAGATGGACATTCAGGCCCAGATGCATCAGACCAAGGACCACAGGTCTTCAAGCCAAATAAAGAACACTAGCATGTTAGATCTAAGGGATACATAGTCCTTATCTTGTAAATTACCTTCTAAATTACTATATTCTGACAGTCATGTGGTGCAGAAGGAAAAGCAGAAACATGATGCCACAAGATAACAGTCCTGAAGTAGGTGCTCAGGGGCAAGAAACTTTTCCCAGTGCTGCATGAGACAAAAAGCCCTCCCTGAAACTGATACATGAGGATTGGACTTAACTTCTTCTAAATGTGAAATAGAAATCAGTTGAGAGACCAGCAACATTGTGCAGTGCAAGACACCACAGAAATGACTTGTGGCCTAAGCCATCATATCTAAGGGTTGCTGGGGGTAAGAGGGTGCTGGACTGGAAGGAGGGAGTACAAACAATGCTAATATTCAGTGAAAGGAAAGGAACAAGACACACATTCAAGGAGAGGGAACTACATATATGGTTATCACTGTAAGGGAAGTGTGTTTCGTTTGCTCCTTTCACTATAATGTTACTGGCTGATATTGTTCCAATGCTAAGCATCCAAACTAAGACAGACTAGGAAGAAGGATTGGTGATCCACTTCCAAAATATAACAGGCCTTCAAAAACCCTATGTACAATAGAGCACACATATAGTGGAATGAAAGATGATATGACAACTGAGGCTGAGCTCTCAAAAACACAAACACAAAGGAGGAGGAACAGTTGTAAACAGACATTAATGATTGGAAAGTGAAATGTGAGAAGTATGAATGTAAGAAAATTGGACATTGTTAAGAAATAAATGGAACACAAAAATATTGACATATTACATATTGGTAAAACGAGATGGATTGGCATGGAACATTTTGAATCAGACAATCACATGACCTACTATGCTGAAGATGAAAAGGTGAGAAAAAAAATGGGTATGCTTTCATAGCTAAAAAGGCCATTTCTATATCCATCGTTAAGTACAATGTGAGTGACAGGACAATATCCATTCTTGTTAATACTATCATCATTCAAATTTATGCACCAACAACCAGAACCAAAGAGGAGGAAACAGTTGATTTATACCAAGTTTTGCAGTCAGAAATCAATCTAACATGCAACCAAAATGCATTAATAATAATTGGTGACTGAAATGAAAAAGTTGGGAGCCAGGAAGAAGGAGCAGTAGTAGGAAAGCATGGACTTGGTGATAGAAATGAGTCTAAGAATAGAATAACAGAATTTTGCACAATCAATATTTACAGAAAGTATCTTTTTAAAGAAACATAAACACAGGATATACAAATGGTTTTCACCTGATACTATGTACAGGAGTCAGATTGATTCTATCTTTGGAGGGACTTGTTGGGGAAGATCAATATCAGCAGTGGAAAAACTAGGCCAGGTTCTGATTGTGGAACAGATAATCAACAACTTATATGCAAGTTCAAATTAAAGCTAAAGAAGGTCAAATAAAATCCACAGGAATCAAAATTGACCTTGATTCTATCTCACCTGAATTAAAAAAACCAACAACCAAACAACTCAGGAACAGGTTTGAGGCCTTGAACACTAATGATCATTCATAGAAGATGAGCTGAGGGAGGATATCAATAGTATCATCCACAAAGAATACAAAAGTTCATTAGAAGGACAGAAGAAGAAAAGACACGAATGGATCTCAGAAGAGACTCTGAATATTACCCTAGAGTATCAAGAAGTCAATGCAAAGGGAAGAAATCAAGAAATTAAGGAGCTGAATAGAAGATATCAAAGGACAGCTTGAGAAAATGAAGCAAAGTATTATAACAGAATGTGTGAAGAACTGGAATATGAAAATCGAAAGGCTGTACTCCCTTGGCATTTCTTAAGATGAAGGAACTAAAGAACAAATTCAAGCCTTGAGTTGCAATACTTAAAGATACTATGCGTAGAATATTTAATGATCCAGAAATTATTAAAAGAAGAAGAAGGAGTAAACAGAGCCACTGTATCAAAAAGAAATGGCTGACCCAGAGGAATTTCAAGAAACACCATGTGATCAAGAGGCAATGGTAATTAAGAGGAAGTTCAGGGTGTTCTGAAGGACTTGGCCATAAATAAAGCCCCAGGAACTGAAGGAATATTAATTGACATATTTCAGCACACAGATGCTACCCTGGACATGCTCTTCAGATTGTGCCAAGAAAACTGCAGATAAACAACCTGGCCAACAGACTGGAAAAGATCCATATTTATTCCCATTACAAAACAAAAGATGACCTGACAGAATGTTGAAATTACCATACGGTATCACTCATATTCCACGCAAGCAAACTCCTGCTGAATATTATCCAGAAACAACTGGAACAGTACATTGTCAGAGAACTAGCAGAAATACAAGCTATGTTTAGAAGAGGTCCTGGCACTATAGACATTATAGACAATGTCTGATGGTTCTTGGCAAAAAGCAAAGAGTAACAGAGAGATTATCTATCTGTATTTCGTTGACTACATAAAGGTATTTGATTGTGTGTGTAACAACAAACAGTGGTTAACCTTGAGGAGAATGGAAATCCCAGAAAACTTGATTGTTTTTATGTGAAATCTATACTTGTACCAGAAAGTCGTTCCCAGAACAAAGTAGGAAAACACTGCATGGTTCAAAAACAAAAAGAGGATGCGTCCTGTATCCATACCTTTTTGATCTATATGAAGGCCAGATCATTCCAAAGACTGGGCTTTACAAGGAGAATTTTGTCATCCTGATTAGAGGAAGATTCATCAGCAATTTAGATTCCACATATTACACAATCTTACTTGCTGAAACCGAGGCCAACTTGAAGAGCTTGCTGCTGAAGGTCATAGCCTGTAATGTGCGATATGGATTGAAGCTCAACATCAAGAAGACAAAGATTCTCAACATTGAGTTCAATGACAGCACCATGATGGATGGAGAAGAGATTGAGATTGTTAACTGTTACAGCTTGCTCAACTCCACAATTAACAATGTTGGTACTGGCAGGCAGAAAAAAAAAAAGACAAACTGCATTAAGTAAATTTGCTGTCAGGGACCTTTCCAGAGTATTGAGAAGCAACGATATCAGTCTAGAAATGAAGGTGCACCTAATCTAGGCCATGGTCTTTGCAGTTACTTCTTATGCATCAGAGAGCTGGATACTGACTAAAGATGACAGAAGAAAAATTGATGTCTTTGAGTTGTGACGTTGGAGAAGAGTCTTGAACATACCATGGACCACCAAGAAAACAAGTAGGTCTATATTCGAGAGTGTGAAACCCAGTTTCTCCTTGGAGACTAGGATTTTAAAGCTCTGTCTCACATATTTTGGGCATGTGGCCAGAAGGGACCAATTCTTAGAGAAGGACATCATGCTCAGAAATGTGAAGGGACAGCACAGGAGAGGAAGATCCTGGATGAGATGGATTGATACAGTAACTAGGGCAACAGGGGTAGGCATGTTAGAATCAGTGAGACTGGCTCAAGACAGGGCAGGCTTCAGGCCTATGGTCCATAGGGTCGCTATGAGTCAGAGGTGACTCAACAACACATAAAAATAAGACATGATCTGGATCAGGTGCACCTTAGTCTCCAGACTGACAATGTTGCTCTTCAGTACTCTGGAGAAGTCCATGACAGCAGACTTGCCCAGTGCAACTCATTATTTTATTTCCTGGCTGCTGGTACCAAGAGGTGTTGATTGTGGAGCCAAGCACACTAAAGCTGTCAGCAATCCCAATCTCTTCACTGTTTATCACGATGCTTCCAATCGGCCTAGTTGTGACAATCTTTGTTTTTTGATGTTGAGCTTCAGTCCACATTGAAGGCTGCGGTCGTTAATCTTCTGCAGCAAGCTCTTCAAGTCCTCCTCAGTTTCTGCAAGCAGGGTTGTGTCATCTGCATAACCCAAGTTGTTGATAAGTCTTCCTCCAATCCTGATGCCACATTCCTTCTCTCAGAGCCCAGACTCACAGATGATTTGTTTTGCATGTAGATTGAAAGGTATGGAGATCGGACACTTCCCTGGTGCACACCCTTGCCAATTTTGAACCATGCAATGTTTCCCTGCTTTGTTCTAAAGAATGCCTCCTTGTCCAAGTATAGGTTTCTCCCAAGCACAATCAAGTGTTCAGTGATTCCCATTCTTTTCAGAATTAGCCAGAGTTTGTTGTGATCTGCATAGTGTTGGAATAGCTGGGTTAAAAGGTATTTCCATTTCCAACTTTTTGAGTGAACACCAGACCACCTTCTATAGTGGTTGTACCATTTTATATATCTGCTAGCCATGAATGAGAGTTCCAATTTTTTCACATCTTCACCAGCAATTTTTGTTTGTTGTCCTGTTCAACTTCACTATTGTTGCTGAGGTAAAATGATATCTCGTTCTTGCTTTGATTTGCATCTCTCTGATAGCAGGAGATTTTTGAATATTTCTTCATGTATTTGTTGTTGTTATGTACTGTCAAGCTGTTTGCGACTCATAGGAACTCTATGTACAACGGCCGTAAACTTTGTTCTATCCTGTGCCAATCTTATTGCCTCTGACACACCTACCCCCATTACCCCATTCACTAAACAATCTCTCTCATTGAGAGTCTTCCTGTCTTGTGCTGCTCCTCCACCCTTACAAGTATAATGTCCCTCTTCAAGAATTGGTCCCACACAGCAACATGACCAAAGTAGGTCAGATGAAGCTTCAGAATCTGTACCTCCAAGCAGCTTCCTGGTTTCACCCTCTTTAGGATGAACCAGTTTGTTCTCTTTACAGTCCTTGGTGTATTCAAAACTCTTCTCCAACACCACATGTATTTGTTAGTCATGTGAATTTCTTCTTAAGTGAAGTGTGTTCTCATACCTTGTGTCAATTTTGTGATTGAGTTATTTGCCTTTTTTCTGCTGAAGTGTTGCAATATACAATAAGTTTTAGATCTAAGTCCTTTATAAGATAAAACATTGCCAAATATTTTTCCAAGATGTTCTGCGGCATTATTAACAGCAACGAGATGAAAGCTGTCCAACTACCTGTCAAACAATTGGCTAGAAATACTATAGTACATTCATACAATGAAATTATACACAACACAGAAAATAATGAACTTGTGAAACATTATGCAACAAGGAAAGTCGAGAAGACTTGATGCTAAATGAACTATCTTAGTCATAAAGGAACAAATAGTTCATAATATCACTGTTATAAAGTGAGATAATCTGGAAAGGGGGTTCAGGGAGTTGTTGTTGCTGTTGTGTACCATCCAGTCAGTGCCGAGCCTCCAGCGGGTTTTCAGAGGCAGTATAATAGCACTGGAGGAGATTGCCTATCTTTCTCCTGTGGAGTTGCTGGTGGATTTGAACTGAATGTCTTCGGGATTGCAGTAGAATTTCTTACCACTAGGCCACCAGAGCTTCAGGATGTAGAACAGGAAGAACACTGCACTAGAATAGATGAGAGGAAGGACTATCTGAAAGGAATGCTCATTTAGGTATCATATGTTCTACAAACAACAATCTGGAACAAGAAGGGAATTACAAACAGGAAGAAGAGGGGAAAAGGATAAGGAAGGAAAATGTGCAACAGTGAATCAACAAACACCTAACCTTTCTGTAAACGTTCATTAAAATGAAAATTTATATGGTGCTCTGGTGACCTAGTGCCAAGAAGCTGCACTGCAATCCCAGAGGTACACAGTTTGAATCCATCAGATGCTCTGCTGGATAAGGAGGGGCAATCTCTTCCTGAACCAGTTGGATCAGATTTGATGGTACACACAGAAAAAAAAAATAATATTTTTTTTTAAAAAAAGGTATAAAAAGAAGGAAGATGAATAGTATCTTTCATGGAAATTACTGCCTCCCAAAAACCCACAAGATGAGCAGTTTAAATAAATTTCACTAGACACCAGTGAGTGATCAAAGATTATCTAAGAGGTAAAAAAAAGAAAAAGAAGTAAGAACACAAACCAGATGTCAAGTCAATTCCAATTCATGGAGTTCTGTGTGTCATAGATTTCCAATGGCTAATTGTTTTCAGAAACAGACAAGTAATATTTTGCTGTTGTTTTGTTTTGCTTTTCCCCCCCAAGGCACCACTGTGTAGCTTCAGCTCTTCAATGAGTAGTTCATTATCTATATACATCACTCTAAGACCTCAAGAGGAAGCAACCTTGAAAGTGAACCACAGCGGTGGTGGGTGGAGAGAGGAATGAAGGAAGTGGGAGAATCCAGTGGGAATCTGAAAGAAACAGAGTAATGATAGGCAAGGCCCAATGGTAATTATTATTTCTTTTTGTTGTTTAAAACACAATGTTATCATTCTCCAACTGTGTTTCTGATAAACCAAAATTTGCCAGGCAATTATTCTAGACAATAGTATAAGCAGGTACATAAATCCACTCAAGAATGACTGCAATTTTGAAATAAAGTACAGTTTTTTCTCAATCTGTCCTCTCTCCTGCCTTGTCCAGCTCAGAGTCAGCTGTAAGACACATGGCACTCTTCAGGACAAGCCTTTGTGGCTGAAGAGCAGAGCAAATCAGCAATGCTGCTCAGTGGTGTCAATGCAGTTACCAGCTGTGCCCCAGGAAGGCCCAATGCAGCCAGATCTCAAAAGTCGTGTGATAATTCCCAAACCTCGTTTCCAAGTATCACTCATTGAGTTGGAGAGGAATTCTTTTTCTAAGTTCTCGGTAAGCTGCCCTGGACATATAGACTTCACGTCCAAATGTATGGAAGCTTTATTCAAGTTAAATCCTTCTTTTGGAATACCTTGATTGTTTTTAAAGTTCGAGATCAGATGAAAATATCCCTCGTACTGACCGTGTTCATAGAGCTCCTTCTCTTCTGCATGAATTTTCTGGTGCTGGATGAAGCTTGACCTCTAAATAAAGTCCCACAGTGACTACACATGTAGGGTTTCTCCCCAGTGTGAATGACCTGGTGGAGCAGCAATTTAGAGCTCTGGATGAAGGCTTTCCATTACACTCAAAGGACGTCTCCCCTGAGTGGATCTTCTGATGCTCAGTCAGGTGGGCTTTCTGGAGAAAAGCCTTCCCACATTCTTTACACTCGTACACTCTCTCCCCAGTGTGAATTTTCTGATGTCGGATGAGGTATGAGCTCAGAAAGAAAGCCTTCCCACATTCATCACACTCAAAGAGCTTCTCTCTGGTGTGAATCCTCTCATGCTGAGTGAAGTTCGAGGTCTGGCTGAAGCGCTTCCCACATTCCTGACACACGTACAGTCTCTCCCCAGTATGAATTCTCCGATGCTGGATCAGCTTAGAGCTCCGGATAAAGGCTTTACCATTCTCATTGCATTCGAAAGGTCTTTCTCCAGTGTGGATTCTTTGGTGCTCAATGAGGTCTCATCTTGTGCTAGAAGGCTTTCCCGCACTCTTTACACTCGTACTTCTTCACTTCTGTGTGGATGTGGTAATGGTGGATGAGGCTGGAGCTCCAAATGAAGGGCTTGCCACCCACATTACACTCGTAGGGCCGCTCTCCGGGGTGGATCCTCTGATGTCAAATGAGCAAAGAGCTCTGACTAAAGTCCTTGCCACATTCCTTGCATTCATAAGGTCTCACACGGGTGTGAACTCTGGTGTTGGATGAGGTCAGAGAGGTGGCAGAAGGCTTTCTCACACTGAATACATTTGAAGGATTTCTTTCTGGCGTGGACTCGCTGATAGTCAGTGAGGCTTGCATACTGTTTCTGGCACACGCTGCACGCGTGCAGTCTCTCTACAGCATCACTTTTCTGGTGCTCGGCCAGGTGTGAGCTCTGACTGAAGCCTTTCCCACAGGGATCACATTTGTGAAGGTTCGCCCGGCTGTGAGAGAGCTAATGTCTCATCAGGTTTGAGTGAAATGTGAAGCTGCTGCCACCAGTGTCACACGGGTGACCCTCCCCTTCTCTGAGTTCTCTCTGAAGTGGAAGAAGGTTGGAGTTGAAAACAGGCCTTCTTCCTGACTTGGTGCACATCTGGGCTATCTCTGCCACCTGTCTGAAAGGTGGCTCCTGAGTAGGGGCATCCCTCAGGCTCTGTCCTGGGCACTCGAGCAGCCTCTCTAGGGAGAACTCAGAGACCGCCTCAGACTCACAGGCCAAGGTCTCCATCACTAAATGTTGTTCTGACATTGCCGTAGTTGAACTTCCATCCTCAGAAATTCAAGCTTTTGAAACTGATTCACATCACCAGTTCCTCTCTTAAAATCAGGCGTCCAGCAGCGAGGGCCAGCGTGGGCCTGGCACACAGGGCCAGGAGACCAGAGGGCCAGCTGCTGCCCCACTGCTCGCTGCCAACAAAGTGCACGAGACGCTGGCCTGGCCGGCCGCGGCAGGAAGTGCGGTAATTAATTTTCTTTAAAACACATAATACATGGGAATGATTGTATGAAGCATGATGTGAATGAGGAATGGTGTGAAATACAATGTATATGAGCTTTGTAAGTAAACCAATTTAAAACAAGAAAAGTGAAAGAATGAGATAGTTGGATTAGATACGCAAAACCATCATTTATTCAAAGTGATTAATAGAGAATAAAATAAGAATGCATAGTAAGTATCAAGAAATGAAAGAAAAGCTTCTTGGAAAGGTTGTGGTATCTTGATTGTGGTGGGGATATGTGACTTTTTTTTTAAACATACAACGGTACAGATAAAAATATTACGTATTTTCTTTAAAAATTAAAACTCAGAAAATACTTCAGATTTAGTAAAAAGGAAGCAAAACACATTTAAAATTTTAATTTGAGTGAGACTGATAGCTTTAAGTGTTTCCAGCTGTAAAGAAGAAATACAGAAAAGATCTTTAATGCCAATTTTAGACAATAGGGGGAAAACACAACTCAGAAATAAAGAGAATAGCAAAAGGAAAAGAATAGATAATTAAATTAATGTTTTTCTTTTTTCTTT